>NW_025205200.1:0-10188 GCF_004010195.1 Chiloscyllium plagiosum | reverse complement strand
TATAGTTCGTACCGTCAATGATCCTGATCCCTGAGAGTTTAAACATGAGCACAGAATACACACTAAGATTTGGGGGGATCGCTACCCGGTTAGAAATGCGATCTTGCAGATGCAGCAATAGAACCATTCTGTAATATCAGTCATGTGCTCAATTTTCACGAGTCGGACACTGAGGAAGAGGGGAGATTTCCTATTAGCCTGATTAACATGTATCCTCTGAACAACACAACCAATAATTTTAATAATTAATTTCAATTTTGGCTGTTGGTGCTGTGTTGAAAAATGTTCGCAGTTCCTAAACATTAAAATAAATGATTTTCTTTGAGAGGTGACCTTATAGATGTTTATAAAATCACGAGGGGCGTGGATAGGGTAAATAGGAAAGGTCTTTTCCCTTGGGTAAGGGAGTGCAGAACTAGCAGGCATACGTTTAAGGTGAGAAGGGAAAGATATCAAAGGGACCTAAGGGGCAACTTATTCACACAGAGTATGGTGTATGTATGGAATGAACTGACAGAGGAAGTGATGGAGGCTGGTGTGATTACAATATTTAACGTCATCCAGATGGGTATATTGAAAGGAATGATTCAGAGGGATGTGGATGAAATGCTGGCAAATGGGACTAAATTACTGTAGGACGTCTGGTTGGCACAGATGAGTTGGACCAAAGAATCTGGTTCTCTCATGTATATCTCTATTACACTATGACTGAATCCTTCATTCTCTTCCTGTGTATCTCCTTAGAGGGGCAGAATGGGATCCTCCTGCCTCATTGCAGCGATACTGACTGGCTGAATGAGGTCTTCCTCTCCCTCTGTAACAGGCTCAAAGGGTGCAGTGAGAGAACAACTTATGAGATAGGAGCTTTAGCCGGCCTATCAGTTTATAAAGATTACGACTGGTCTGTTTGCGGCTTAAATCTCTTTTCCTGTCTATTGCCAATAAACACTGACTGCCCTGTCCAACAAAGGTCAGTCAAGATCAGCCTTGAATATCTTCAATGGTCCAGTCTTCACTATTCCCTGGGGATGAGAATACCACAGAAAGCACAACCCTAAGGAGATAGAAACATCCTTATCTCAATCTTAAATGGGGGAACCTCTAAATTTAAAAGTGTATGAACTTCACAGCAAGTCAGGGTCTTTTTTTTATAGACATGAGGGCACAACGAATAGCAAAGAAATTGACCATTCAGCCTCTCATTCCCATTGATTCTGTTCTGTAAAGTATTTATCAAACTCAGCCTCCACTGCTCTCTTGGGGAGACATTTCCGGTAACGTAAACCATAGAGCGTACGAAATTGGTGCATCGAGTCTGATCAGCTGTTCGATCATGGCCGACATGTTTCGCAACAAAATTCTCCCACCTTCTCACTGAAATGCTTGATCCACTTATCAATCAAATCATATCTATCTCTGCCTTAAAGAGAGAACTGTGTCTGTGTCTCTGTATGTCTGTGTGTGTGTGTGTGTGTGTGTGTGTGTGTGTGTGTGTGTGTGTCTTTCTGCTTATTGACGGGAGACAGAGGGTAGTGGAGGAGGGTTGTCTTTTGGACTGGAGGCTTGTGACCAGCGGCGCTCCATAGGGATTGGTGCTGGATCCACTTTTGGTTGTCATTTATAGCAATAATTTAGATGCAAATAATAGAAGGTATCATGAGCACTTTTATGGATGACATCAAGATTAGTTATATCGTGGAAGGTGAAGAGGTCACATAAGATTATAAAGAGATTATAATTAATTGCATCAATGAATCATAGAGTTGTACAGTACACCGTTTGGTCCAACTCATTCGTTCCAACCAGATGTCGTAAATTAACTTTGCTTCATTTTCCAGCAGTCTTTCCATATCCCTCTAAACCCTTCTAATTCATGTCCCTATCTAGATGCCTTTTAAGTGTTGTAATTGTACCAGCCTCCACCAGTTCCTCTGGTAGCTCATTGCATACATGCACCACCCTCTGTCCATCTTACCTTAGATTGACGTTCTCTAGTTGTGGACTTCGCTACCCTGGGATAAAGGCACTGGCTGTTCACACTATCCATGTTCTTCATGATATTATAAACCACTAAAATGTGCCAATGAGACTCCAATCAACACGAATGGCTGTGTTTTCAGTCATCCCGGGCCTAAATTTTGAAATTCAATACTGACACCTCTTCCTTCTCCATCAAATCACAGTTCTAAAACTATTTTAATCAATTTGTTCAGCCACATTTTGAAACACCTCTGTGGGATTTGAATCTAGACTTTTGGGCTCAGAGTTAGGGACACTACAACCATTTGGCAACAATCCCTAAAGCTGCAACATTATTCTCCTGTCTGTTTGTTCATCAGACTGTTTTGAAATACTGTGACATACCTCCTTGACAGGCAGGACTTGAATCTAAACCTTCTGGTCCAGAGTGAGAGGCACTAGCATGCGAGTTCAGGTATTGGAATTTAACCCAGAGCTCTGGCTCAGTGGCATGGGCGCTACCCACTACACAAGAATTAAACCATGCCCAGATTTTGGGTCATATTTTAAATGTCAGCTTTCAGCTTGTTGTGGATTCATTCAAATTTGGTTCACTTTTACTGAATTACACAGTTGAAAGAATTACATTGTTTAACAGATGAAAGGTACTCACCTCAAATATAGGATTTTGAGTTTATGTGCTCTGCATTCGAGATAAACTATGAATATGTTTAATTGTTTGGCTATGATTTCCACCTTAAGTGGCTATTATCTGACATCTGCAATATAAGGGAACACATCCTGCAGACACACTCTGCACTATAAAGGATCAGGAATAGATACTTGTAACTGAACACCAGAGATGAAGAAAGAGCATACTTTCTGGCTCAAAACACCAATCACTCTTACCAGCCTCTAACGTGTCACGGCCCTCTTATAACCACGAAATTATCCAAGGCAGCGGACTACTTGCCAGCCTTTCTACCCCGGTACTATCACTCACTGGGCTGAAAAGTGTCAGATGGAGTTTAGTTTAGATAAATACAAGGTATCACAATTTGGTAAAACAAACAAGGAAAGGATATATACAATTCAATGTCAGGCCATTGGAAGTGTTGTCGAACAGAGAGATGTAGGGTTCTGGTATATTTCTTTGAAGTTTGCATCATGTGTAGGCGGGGTGGGTATGATGGCGTTTGAATTGCTGGCCTTCATTGCTCAGACCTTTGAGTACAGTAGCTGGACCACTATGTTGTGCTGGACATTCGTGAGGTCTCTTCTGAAGTTCTGTGTGCAATTCTGGTCACCCAGGCACATTGAGGATATTATTAAACTGGAGACGGTTCAGAAAAGATTTACCAAGACATTGCTGGGAATGGAGCGTTTAAGTTATGAGGACAGCTTCGATAGACTGGGACCTTTCACACTGCAGCGTAGAAGGTTGAGATCTTATCAAACTTATAGAGGTTTCTAAAACAATGAGGGGTATAGATAATGTTGAATAGCCTTAGGGTGGTGGATTTCAAGACTGGGGGTAATTTTAAGATGACAGGAGAAAGTTTAACAGAACACATAGTGTCATAGAACTGCCCAGCATGGAAACATATATTTCTATCCAACTTGTCCCTACTGACCAGATGTCCTTAATTAATGTAGTTTCATTTGCTGGCATTTGGCCCATATCCACTAAACGCTTCCTTTTCATGTGCCAATGCAGATGCCATTTAAATATAGTAATTGTACCAGCCCCCACAACGTCCTCTGGCAGCTCGTTACATACACAGCACCCTCTAATCGAGACCGTTGTACTTAGATACGTTTTAAGTCTTTCCCGTCTCACCTTCAACCTATGCCCTCTAGCTTTGGAACGTGCTACCTTGGGGAAAAGACCTTGGCTATTCACGCTATCCATTCCACTTATGACTTTGGAACCTCTAAGACCACCTCTCAATCGCTGGTGCTCCAGGTAAAATAACCCCGGCCTACTTAGCCTCTACATAAATGTCAGAACCCGCAACGTTGGCAATATCTTTGTTAATCTTTTCTGAATCGTTTCAGGTTTCAATAATCCTTCCTCTATGATCACAACCGTAATTGCATGAAGTATTCAAAAGTGGCCTAACCAATGTTCTATATAGCCGCAATATGCCCTCCCAACTCTTATATTCAATGCACTGACCAACAACGGCAAGCATATCAAACACCTTCGTCACTATCCTATATACCTACGATTCCACTTTCCGAATGCTATGAACCTGCACCGCAAGATTTCTTTGTTGAGCAACACTCCCCAGGAACTTAACTTTAAATGTATAAGCCAGGCCTTGATTTTCCATCAAAAATGCAGTATTTCACATTTATCTAAATTAAACTCCATCTGCCACTTCTCAACCCAATTGGTTCATCTGATCAAGATCCCGTTATACTCTGAGATAACCTTTTTTCTCTGTCCACTGCACCTCCAACTTTGGTGTCATCTGTAAACGTACTAGTCATGCCTCCTATGTTCATATCCAAATCATTTATATGAATGACAAATAGCAGTGGTCCCAGCACCGAACTTTGTGGCACTCCACTGGTCACAGGCTCCCAGAATGAAAAACAACATACCACCAACACACTCTGCCTTATACCTTTAGCCAGTTCTGTATCCAAATGGCTAGTTATCCCTGTATTGCATGAGCTCTAACCTTGCTAACAAGTCTACCAGGAGGAACTTTGTTGAACTCCTTACTGACGTCCATATAGATCACGTGCACTGCTCTGCCCTCATCAATCCTTTTCATTACTTCTTCAAGCAAAAGTAATCGTGTTTGTGAGACATGATTTCCCATGCACAAAGCCATGTTGACTATCCCTCATCGGTCCTTGCCTTTCCAAATACATATACGTCCTGTCCCTCAGGATTCTTTCCAATAACTTGCCCACCACGGATATCAGGATCAATGGTCTATAGTTCTCTGGCTTTTTCTTCCCAGTTTGTTTCATGATGGCACCATGTTAGTCAGCCTCATATCTTCCAGCACCTCACCTTTGGCTATTGATGATATGAACTTGTCATTAAGATTCCCAGCACTCATTTCCCGAGCTTCCCACAGAGTTCTCATGTATACCTGATGAAGTGCATTGTGATTAAACACCATTTGGTTCGTGCATGGAATGAACGTCCTGAGAAGTGATGGATGTGGGTAAAGTTACCACGTTTAAAAATCAGTTGATTAATTACTAGTATAAGAGAAGGTTTGGGAAAATATGGTCCAAGCGCATGCAGGTGGGACTGGTTTAGTTTGAGATAATCATCAGCATGGACTGCATGAGCCGATAGGTCTGTTTCCAAACACCCAGTGTAACTCTATGACTCCACGCGTGTTTGTTTGTCCAAGCATGTATCTGCATATTTCTTTCCGCGCTTGTCTATTTTTGTGTGTCTATATGGGTCTCTGTGTGCCCCCTGAGTGTATCTATCTCTCTGTGCATGTTATGTGTATGTGTCTGTGTGTGTTGATGGTGCTGTGAGCTGCTGCCTTCCCTCGGTACTTTCCTAAACTGAATCCCTGTACAATGGTTGGAGATGGAAGCAGAGACTGACGGCAACAGAATGCTCAGCAAGTCCGACAGCATCTGTGGACAGAAATGAAAGTTAAAGTTTCAGGTAGAGTGACCTTTCCTCAGAACTCGTGTCAGGGGGATATTACATCACTTTTAGACCATAGAGACTGCCAGACTCGCCCCACATTGATGTACACAAATACACACAACACTAATACAGAGACATAGAGACACTCACTAATACACGAAAACTAATACAGACATGGAGTGTCTGTCAGTAATTCTCTTGTTCCATGTTTTTCTTGTCAATATTTCACTTACTCTATCTGGTGTGTGTTAGTATTTAATTCTGTACTCAGGGAGTTTGTTAGTATTGCACTTGATCACAATAGTGAGTGAGTCGATATGTCTGTGTGGCGTGTGACTGTAGGAAAATGTCAATGTTTACAGATAACAAACCTGGAAGAATTATAAAGTGTGTGATAGACAGTGTGGAAACCCCACAGGACAGTGACACGCTGGTGTAGTTTTCAGGTTTATGACAGAGGATCAATGCAGGGCAGTGTGAGGTGATACACTTTGGTAGGAAGAACATTGAAATACAATACAAAACAGGCTGTACCGTTATAAAATGTCTCTGTGTTAGTGTTGTGTGTATTTGTGTATTTCAATGTGGGGCGAGTCTGGCAGTCTCTATGGTGCTAAAAGTGATGTAATATCCCCCTGACACGAGTTCTGAGGAAAGGTCACTCTACCTGAAACTTTAACTTTCATTTCTGTCCACAGATGCTGTCGGACTTGCTGAGCTTTCTGTTGCCGTCAATCTCTGCTTCCCTCTCCAACCATTGTACAGGGATTCAGTGGACGGCACGGTGGCACAGTGGTTAGCACTGCTGCCTCACAGCGCCTGAGACCCGGGTTCAATTCCTGCCTCAGGCGACTGACTGTGTGGAGTTTGCACGTTCTCCCCGTGTCTGCGTGGGTTTCCTCCGGGTGCTCCGGTTTCCTCCCACAGTCTAAAGATGTGCAGGTTAGGTGACTTGGCCATGCTAAATTGCCCGTAGTGTTAGGTAAGGGCTAAATGTAGGGGTATGGGTGGGTTACGCTTCGGCGGGTGGTTGTGGACTTGTTGGGCCGAAGGGCCTGTTTCCACACTGTAATGTAAAATGTAAAATGGATGCAGGAACAGAAGACCCAGAGTGTAAATGAGCAAAGATTATTGAAGATGTCAGGACAAGTGGGGAGAGCATTAACTATCACAGATTAGTTTCAGTATCTGAGCTGTTTGTAGGAGGGAGTCTCCGTGCTCCCTTCCTGGGAGGTGGTGGTGATGATGTGTTGTGAGCCCACCCTCCTGCCCACCGAGACCGTGGGGATTACATTTGTGCCAGCTCGACACAAAAGGGAGATGGCATCAGGGCCACGGTTTCTAAGTTGTGCCGGGGGGAAACGGAGCTGCCAATGGGTTTCAAGTGCGAATTGCCCTTCAGTGAACATTGCCCCTTACTCAATTGGTGGGACGTGGATGTTTCAGAATCTCCACACATGTCGTCCCGGTCCTCTCCGGCTCATACCAGGTTACCCCCCCGCCCCGGCCTCCACATGACGGGGGTGAGCGGATTGTGAGGGGATCGGATATCTGGCACTTCACCAACCAGCTTGGACCTTTCTGGCCTATTTAAGGCCGTTTCTCCTGGAATGGGAGGAAGTGAGGAAGGGAGCGAGGGTAGGACTGGGTCGCCTTGCTGTTAGTGCTGGTGCAAGTGGGGAGGGTGGACATGGTGAGGTGTCCAGAGGGAGTCAGTCCACAGTGATGTGTCCATGAAATGTTGTTAGTGTAAGGGGTGTCGTGGAGGAAGAGAGAGAGAGAGAGAGGTGGGGAATAGAGAAAGCGATGCAGTGACAGTGGTGGAGCATGAGCCTTGTTCGGGACTTGGTGCTATATCAGATATACAGTGAGTGTGAGGGAGCAGAGAGAATATGGTGACCCTTATCCTGACAGAGCGGGGAATGTTATTGATGCTTGTCCTGTATTGCTGGACATTTCTTCAGACTGCAGATACTGCACTGAGCTGGGTGGTGAGCTCAGACCATGTTCAGTGGGTCTGGTGGTTTGGCCTCCTCTGGGAAGAAAATGGTCGCCTCTGTCCTAGCCCATCCACCAGGGCCTCCTTGCCCTTGTCAAAAAACCGTTGTATATTTGCCCATCATCTGCCATGGTCGGGATAAACTGCGCAGGACAGCTCTGAACTGAGAAAGCTGAACAGAGTGCCCATTGGCCTTTTTGAAGATGGCACCAGTGCCAGTGATCACGTATTATCCAGGGATATCCGGACGATGGTGAGTACCTCCAGCCGAAATGGGTAGGAGAAACAGGCTGGCATTGAATGAGAGAGACACCATGCGGTGAGGTGAGTAGTTAATGAGCTGAGTTCAATAAGATAGCACTAGGAAACGAACACGACCTCGTGCAGACAATCCCTCTTTCACAATCAATGAAAATATCACTGAGTCAAGTTATTGTTAGATTCAGCCCAATGAATCGAAGTCTGTGCTGACCCTTCTCCAAGTTACAAAGCTGCAGAACAAATGCTCATCCAATACTCTCCATCATCTGACCTCACACCAATATCCCGTTCACCCATCATTCCTGGAAACACTGGCTTATGTTGCAGGATACTGGAACATTTCAACATTCTGGAACCTGGGAACACATCCATCCATGGCATTGTCTCTCAATTTCGCCCTATCTGTCTATACCCCAAAAGCCTCCCATTTGTTGTTATTTAAACTGATTCCAAGGCGATCGCTCTGGCAGTCATGTTCACACCCACAGCACTCGTTATCATGGCACAGTGTAGATATGGAGCTGTAAATGGATGGGAGCTGCACATTCCAGCATGGACTGCAACTTTCCCCACGCTGTCCAGTGATCTAAAACAATGTTACTGAGCAATGTACTGGGGTGCTGGACACATTTCCACACCCTGGTCACATATCTCATGTGGGTTTATAGATCAATGCACTGCTGTGGTCTGCATACCATTCCACTGCGGGTAGATTGCGGCTTTTATTGTACAGTGCACCAGTCCGGTGCGCACAGTGCTTCATGTTCCAGCATGGACTGCAACTTTCCCCACGCTGGCCAGTGATCTAAAACAATGTTACTGAGCAATTTACTGGGGTGCTGGACACATTTCCACACCCTGGTCACATATCTCATGTGGGTTTATAGATCAATGCACTGCTGTGGTCTGCATACCTTTCCACTGCGGGTAGATTGCGGCTTTTATTGTACAGTGCACCAGTCCGGTGCGCACAGTGCTTCATGCTGAAAACATTTCTGGTCTGGGTTTATAGATCAATGCACTGCTATGGTCTGCCCAGTATTCCACGCTGGAACGATTGCAGGGTTGTGTTCAGCAGTACACGAGCCTGGTCTGCACAGTGCTTCATGCTGAACAGATATCTCCTCCAGATTTATGGTGTTTCGGCTGGTTCTTTGAGGTGGATTGAGAATGTGATATAACTAATCGATATGACAGTCGATATGACAATGCCTTTATTTTTGTTCTCATTCTTGTGATTGGACTCTCCAAATTCTGAATCCTCTGGCCATTCTTCAGTCGACTTGCATATTTCGGCAACCTGTCCCATGAGTATTTGTTCACTTATAATGTGAATAACTGTCCTGTCTATTGCCCTGGTCTTTGACGTTGCTTACCCTGGAGCATTGGGATTCATCGCTATAAACCTCAGTAAGGTCACTCCTCAGACTCAACGCTCCAGGGAATATAACCCCAACCTATTCATACTCTCCGTGCAGCTCACCTTCACCCGCTGCCCCAACATCAGCAACATGCTTGTAAATCTTTACTGCACCCTTTCCAGTTTAACAACGTCTTTTCTTTAGCAGGGAAAACAGAATTCAAGGTAGTATTACAGAAGTGGCTGAACCTAATGTGTAGGCGAAAGTGAGTACTGCAGAAGCTGGAGATTAGAGTCGAGAGTATGGTCTAGAAAAGCACAGCATGTCAGGCAGCAGGAAAGTTAATGTTTCGGGCAAAGGACCGATCCCTGTTAAAGGGCTTTTACACAAAATATCGATTTTCCTGCGCGTTGGATGCTGTCTGATCTAGCCTGCTTTTCCAGCACCACACTCTGAACACAGTGTATATCCCAGATGGCCTCCTTCTTAAAAAAACCGCAATTTCCCGTCCCACGTGGTCGACGATGCCCTGCAGCGCATCTTATCCACTTCCTACACCTCTGCCTTCGAATCCAACCCCACCAAATACAACAGGAAAATAACATCCCTGTTCCTCACCTTCCACCCCACTAAACCTCCAGATACAATGTATTTTCCTCCCCCATTTGCACCACCTACAAACAGACCACAAAACCAGAGATATATTTCCCTCCCCACCCCTATCTGCATTCAAGAAAGACCGTTCCCTCCGTGACTACCTCATCAGGTCAACAACCCCAACCAAAGCACTCTTCCCTCGCAGCTCCTTCCCCTGCCGCCGCAGGAATTGCAAAACCTGCGTCCTCACCTCCCCCCCTCACCTCAGCCCAAAGCCCCATATGATCCTTCCACATCCATCGGAGATTTACCTGCACTTCTAGACACGCCACCTGCTGTATCCGTTGCTCCCGATGTTGTCTCCTCCACATTGG
>NW_025205199.1:7649-10188 GCF_004010195.1 Chiloscyllium plagiosum | reverse complement strand
ACAGCCCAAAGATGTGGAGATTAGGTGAATTGGCCATGTTAAATTGCCTGTTCAGGGATGTGTAGATTAGGTACATTAGTCAGGGGTGAATATGGAGTACTATGGTAGGGGAATGGGTCTGGGAGGTTTCTTCTACGGTGGTTGGTGTGGACATTTTGAGCCAAATGGCCTGTTTCCCCACTGATGTGATTCTACACCTGAACCCAATTTCGAATTATCGCTTTCGAAGCGGTCAAGAGTCACCAGTTTACTATGGACCAGACCAGACTGCCTTAAAATAAGATGGTAGCCTTATCACCAATTTTGTCTTATAGGAAAGTTAGACGTGAAGTGATGTTCCAGATGTGATGTGGCTGGTCAAACCACTCAACTTTAGGCAAAGCACAATTTATTTAAACACTAATAAAAACACATACAAAAGAAGAGGCGTTTAGAATAACGTAACTACTGGAAGCCTGAACAGAATAATAGATACAGTACTACCTACTAACAAACTATTCCAATATACTAACATCCAATAAACTCATCCCTTGTGAAAAAGATACATCCAAGGCCAATCAGCGAATGCAATTTTCCAATCCAGGAGGAAACAGCATTACGATAGATTTCAGACAGAATAGCAGCGAGGGATAATTTACTTGAAACATCCAACCCTTCTCCCTCCCCAAGCACCTGGTGGTTGTTACAGCTCAGAAAAACTGGCAAGTCTGGTCTGTGTGTGCTGACCATTGTTATCACGATTTATATAAAAAAACTAAAAGCCTTCTAAGTCATTTACTTCAGCCGTTTGCAGGAGGCAGTTTGATCTTTAAGATCTATCTTTAAAGAAAAGGAACAAATGACCTTTTTTAAAGTGACAGCATTGTCAGAGATGTTAGATACCTGATCATTTACAATAATACTCACGGGGCTTCCTCGTGATCAGCTCAGAGGACAAACACATTCGTCACACGTTTAGTGGACAGGCACAGACCATTTTTCAAAGACGTGAGACAAAGCTGCTGAATCCCCTATCCAAAATGGAGCACCACATGGGGCACACCGGTAAGTGAACAACAGCGCGACACGCACACACCCCACCCCTGACACGGAATACCACATGGAACACAGCATAAATTGAACAACGGAACGACACACGCCCCCACCCCCGACATGGAATACCACATGGGACACACCAGGAAGTAAACAACAGCCCAAGACACACCATTTCACTGTTTCTGAGCTTCACAATGTCAGCACTCGATACACTAGGGAGTCAAAAACCAAGGTCAGGAAAAGATACAGCGGACAGAAAGATTCACATTAAAAACAGAAACAGACAGTTAATTAACTGAGAACAAGTTGAGGAAATATGGAGAAAAAGACTGGGTAGTGAGACTAACTGGAGCATTGACCCCTTAGAGAGCAAAATTACAAGAATGAGAACATTGAATAAAGGAATTTTCTAATCAGCTGGAATGGTTTGTTTCATCAAATGCTAAATCGGTTTCACAGAACACTTCAAACAACATAAGCTGGGAGAAGATGACAGACCAGCACGGAGAACTGTGCAGGCCATGTTTGTGTATTGCTCAGTAAACCGGTTTATCTGCCCAGCATGGGGAATATTGCAAAACTTTACTTTCACATGGGAACGATACACATATCTGATACACACAGCAGGGGAATATTTCTATCTCCATTGGACGAGTATAAGGTGTGTGTGTGTGCGTGTGTGTGTTGTGATGGGGGGGGGGGGGGGGGGGGGGGTGTTGTCGTGCATTTGGGGTGGTTGAATGTGAGAGAAAATACACTTAAAGGAAACCAGGTTAAATATGAACAGTTGTCAGGGATTTGGATAATCGACACAGAAAGACAAAGGGAAGTTTCATGGACAGATGAGTTAACTGCTCATGAATATCAAAATAAAGACGTTGCCAGATGCAATAGCGATATATATCAGCATGCATAGGAATGTCAGATTGATGGGTTTTTGGTATGAGTGCGAAGGTTTCAATCCGAGAGTGACAGCAGCAGATTGTTGTTATCATTAATTCTGTACTTCACAGCTCAAGGTTCAAACAGCATATGGGTACAGCCAGTGAAGAACATTCTGGAGCAGTGAGTAGATAAAGTTAATAATGGTCAGGGCATGGTGTCAGGAATCAGTTCATGGCCAAAGGGATCACCAAAGTTGTGTCAAGCACCACCTGCAAGTTCTCCTCCAAGCCGCTCACCACCCTGACTTGGAATTATACCGGTGTTCCTTCACACTCGTTCGGTCAGGATCCTGGAATGCCCTCCCTAATGTCATTGTGGGTCAACCCACAGCAAGTAGACTGCAGCGATCTAAGAGGCCAGCTCACCACCACCTTCTCAAGGGCAACTAGGAATGGGCTATTAATGCGGGCCAGCCAGCGATGCCCAATTCCCTCAAATGAATAAAAAAAAGCATTGGGAAGGCATTGACTCGCGGAGTACCATCAAGGAAATGGAGTTTGTAAACATAATAGAGGGCAATATCCTCCATACTCTCAATATTTAAATAACAAGGAAAGTG
>NW_025205199.1:0-1782 GCF_004010195.1 Chiloscyllium plagiosum | reverse complement strand
CTCTCTCTCTCTCTCTCTCTCTCGCACATCCTCTCTCTCTCTCTCGCACATCCTCTCTCTCTCTTTCTCGCACATCCTCTCTCTCTCTTTCTCGCACACGCTCTCTCGTTTTCTCTCTCTCTCTCTCTCTCTCTCTCATCCAATGCCTCTGTTGGACGAGCTGTGAGCCTCATGGTCTGTTAGTGTTGCTGAAGTCTCTACGATACTCAGAAGCAGACAGTGTCTATGATAGAGTCTGCAGCTTCCTGCTTCAGTATTCTCAAAAGGTAATTGTGGGTCATCCTACAGCACACTGACTGCAGTGGATTAAGAAGGCAGCTCACCACCACTTTCTGACTGGGTAACCAGGGGCAGGCCCAGCAGTGACACCCATGTCCCATGAGTAAATCAAAAAAAGATTGCCATGAGGCTGCTGGTTCCCTCAGATGGGTGAACATACGGCCACTTGAAAGGTGCGATACTTGATCTGACACAATAATCCTTATTTTCAAAACTTATTCTCCAGAAAAAGAAATTACAGGACACCCTGGCCGTTGTGTCCGGTTAGCTGGACGGACACATGCAAAGTTTGACAATCGCCTCCATGCCAGCCCATTATCAAACTCTTCAAAAGATATTCTGTGGTATTAGTTGGAGGGTGCTAGACTCGTCCAATTGTGCAACTCCCCTCCTCAGCCCGTCCTCCCCAGCAAGGTTCCTGGGATATACCAATGAACTATATTTCGGATTGCATTCTCATCTCTTCTCTCCCCCCAGACAATTGAAAACCAAGCCTGTAGACTTATTACAATGCAGAAAGATGACCATTCAGGCCATCAAGTCCAGCCTGTGTCACACCCACCTCCCTCAGTCTTTTCTAGGAAGATAAGCAAGTCGGCTTCCTTCAAGCTCCAGCTCAATTTCCTTTGAAATCATCTGTTATTTCTGCTCCCACCATCCTTATGGGCCAGGGGTTGTGGGTTATTACCACTCAGTGTAGGATAATGTTTCCTCTGGTTTTTTTTTCCTTTTTTGTATCTGTTGCCCACACCCAGAGATATGTGCCACTTTGTCTTTGTGTGATCAGCCAACATGGAACAGGTTTTCCTTGTTGTCTGTATCCATTCCTGTCATCCTTTTTTTTTAAGGATTAGATTCCTTACAGTGTGGAATACAGGCCTTTCGGCCCAACAAGTCCACACTGACCCTCTAAAGAGCAACCCACCCAGACCCGTTGCCCTCTGACTAATGCGCATAACACTATGAGCAATATAGCATGGCTAATTCACCCTGACCTGCACATCTTTGTACTGTGGGAGGAAACCCATGCAGACATGGGGACAATGTGCAAACGCCAGACAGACAGTCGCCCATGGCTGGAATCAAATCCAGGTCCCTGGCGCTGTGAGGCAGCAATGCTTGTACATCTTGATCGAAATGAAGGAGTGGGGGTGAGTCTGGACGGCTGGTTTTGTCTTCTATTCCTTATTACATACACACCAATTTTCCCACCTTGCCGAGGTTCCTGAAATTTTAATTCTGAGTGGTGGACAGAGTGGTGTTGATTTCTTCGGTTTCTCATTCTGTGGAGGTGCTTACCACTGTCAAAGCCTGCCTTTGCTCCCCATCTGTAATTACACTGGAGATACTGGGGCTGAACTGCAGCCTTGAACCACTGCAGTCCTTGGGGTGGGAATTACAGGATTTTGACCCAGCGACAGTGAAGGAATGCAATATATTTCCAAGTCGGAATGGCGGGGAGCTTGCAGGGGGTGGTATCCTTCTGGATAGAAGTGGTCACTG
>NW_025205198.1:0-10187 GCF_004010195.1 Chiloscyllium plagiosum | reverse complement strand
TCCAAAACTTCCTCTGGCAGCTTATTCTATGTATGCATCACCATGTGTGTGAAAAGTACACAAATCTTTGCCATTTGAACATAAACAATGCCCTCTCGTCTTCGACTCTCCTGCATTGGAGAAAAAAAACCATGGTACTTCACGCCCTCCATGCTCATGTTGATTTTTTGAACTTCTAACAGTTCACCCCTCACTCTCTGATGTTCCACGGAAAATAGTGCCAAAATATTCAGCCTTTCTCGACAGCTCAAAACCTTCAACCGCGACAACAATCTTGCAATTCATTCCCGAACCCTTCATGTTTTACGACATATTTTCTGCAGCAGGGAGACCAAAAATGTATGCAATATTCAAAAAGTGGCCTAACCAAACCATGTGTAGCTCTAACATGAACTCTCAACAATTCTGACTTTCTTGCAATCAATTTCGTGACAATCGCAATCTTGGTTCTGAGAAAGTGTGTACTCTTAGCCAGCAGCACTCGCTACCTGCTGGCCATGGCAGTGGTCGATTTAATGTTCGTTATCACTGAGATCATACTCAGCCGAATCAAACTTGATTACTTCATAATTACCTTTCCAGGAGGTCACTCCTGCGCAGGGTGTTCACCTGCACTGTGTTGTCATAGACTATTTTATCTGGTATACAATCACTTTAACTTTCGATCTATATGTCACTATTTGCAATGAGAAAATGGAAGCGAAATTCTGCATTGAAGAGGTTGTAACTGTAGTTCTCGCAGTAACTAGTCGTCTGCCCTGTTTAGCGAAAAACATATCCATCTACTTTCGATTTGAACATTCCAAGAGTACTGACAAAGTACCATGTGGACGCGCGAATTCAGAGAGACATGAGGAGTACCCTGCGTGGAGAGGGTTTAACGCCTTTGAACAGATTCGACCGCCAATACTTTCGGTTGCGTTATTCCTGTTCCGCAACGCTTTAACAGTGGAACACAGTTTATTTCCCAGTCGAATTAATAAGGGTATGAAGGGTCAGACTGAGGGAGAAAATTCCAGTGACCCAGAGATGGAAAGTAGAAGGCAGTGTTGATTGTTCTCTACCTCAGATCGGTTCTTATTTTTCTGGCTGTGGTAAATTTTGTATTAATTTAATGCTGATGCCCATTTAGGTCATGTTGATGACTGTACTTTTGAAAGGAAGTTGTCTTTTTGCTTCGGAATTTACAGTGCTGCACGAACACCATTGCCTGTGTGACATTACTGTCCAAGTTCAGAAGAAAGGTCAGGACCCCATTGGAAGCTATTTGTGCGTAAAATATTCAAACAACTCGCAACAAATCCAACTGAGAAACCTGCACGCTTTGTGGGATATCACCAAAATTAGCCTGAATAGGAAACAAACGCCACAAGCATGCTATCAATTTGCAAGAGGAGACTGAAGCTTAGAGAATCACAGGAACATTGGCAGCAGTTGTCACACATCAAAAAGCAAGGGTCGAGGAGAAGACATGGCCGTCGGATAATATGAAGTAAATGCTGAGCAGCATGAGTCACTTCGAAGAGCAGGAGAGCAACTGCATGAAGTAACACAGAGAGACATAGATGGCTATAAACAGTGTTGCGCGTGCCAACCATTGTATTTGAATTCTTATATCCAACAAAATAACAGAGTGGACTCTTAATGACATTAAAATAATAATATTCGTTTACGAGACACAATTAGTATTAGAACAATGAATACATGACCAACTTATTGTAAACAATACACATCTATCCGATGTTTTAGATTAACTTTAATGATCATGTGCAATCACACCAGAACTTGGCCGGTCTCCACGTGGCAATGTCATCTGGTCTTCTACCGATGATTCCAAAGGTGTCTTCGCTTTTGGTGATTACTCTCGAGTTACCCCTCTTCAATTATAGCTCGTGTTACTGCTCCTTGGATGATGTAGCTCCAAATGCTTCGTACCACTTAGGGAGGGTCTTGCATGTCTTCTCATAGTTTCATCAGGTTTGACCACACTTATCGATTAGAATCGACCAGTTTTTGGCACGCTCATGGCAGGGTGGTACTTAAGTCTCCATTATTGGACATGCTAGTTGTACGTAGCCTCCTTCAAATAAGGGTACGAGGCACCTTCATGTCTATTGCACATATCCATGTTTCTTATTGTTCCGAGGGTGACACTCTATTGCTTTTTCAAACCTAAATTAGGCTTTGTGTTGTAGAGGTCTGCAGCTCCCAGATTTCCTTGCAAAATTCTTGTGAGTAGTTACAGCCTGTCTGGATCCTGCAGCATGTGGATTGTTAGATTCACTTTAGGCAAGATTGGCTTCATGTCGCATCACAGTTTAATTTTTGTCCACTTTATTAAGTTCATCAGAAATTTACCATTTTGAGCAGCCTGTCCAGCCACAGCCCCTCCTCCTGATCATGAACATGAAATGTGATTGATCACATGAGAAAGATCAATCTCTTGCGCAGTGAGTAAACGACCATCAAGCTCAAGTGCAGCACAATATATCCTTGAGCCACTGAATTATTATAGATCGCTTATGAGGTTCAAGGATACATTGTAAACTAAATAAATAAGTAATGCTGATTGTACATATGACTACATCAACAAACACTCGTTTTTTTTCAAGATAAATAATTTTAAAGAATGGAAGGACTGTAAACACCATATGGAACGTTCGGATGGATTTAGAAGTCTGTTGGGCTCTAACCTCAGTTTTCAGTGTTAGGGTTTCGTGTATTTGTAGCGATGTCACACAGGTGTGACCTGGAAAGACGGAAATGAGGTGGTTGTAGTGGCCTATGTGGCTTGAGCAACAAGTGAAGATGAAGATACCTTCCCCAGAGAACCAAGAACGACATGGTGAACATGATCAACAATATAAACATAATTAAGAATGATTAAAACTATGAATTCAATCTAAATGAAAGTCAGTTGGCAATTCAACAAGTGTAACCTGGTTAATTCCACCTGCATGGAAAGAGATGAGAGTTGGATGACGTGTGATGTTCCTTCCAGGTTTGACCATCTGAAGCAGTCGCACTTCGCCTTGGGTGACGGTCAGGAGCTGTTTCATCACCTCGATAAGTCAATGAGTGTCCGTGGCAAAAGGGCAGACAACAGAGAGTCATCAGTGTGTTCTGAATCCTCTGTCTCTGGAGGCATGGCCATATTGAATCCTCCCGTTGCCCAAATTATGTCTGCTCATTCTCTCTGATCATGACACCCAGAAATACCATTTGATAGTCTGTGTTTGGCTGTTCTTCCAAAGTCCGTACTATCATTTTGTAGTGTCATGTTTCCATGAGATACATATGTCGACTGGCGTGTGCTTCAGGCATGTTCCATCTGCTGGCCTGTCAAACTGATATCGGGAAATGGTGTAACGTCCAGCCTGTCGGGAAGATTTGACATTTGCATATTGTTATTTGGTAGTCAGTCATTACAATATGTAAGAGAATCTCCTATTTTCCTCTTAAAGAATTCAGGAGTCAATTGAATGAGGAAGCTGCTGCCGGTGAAACTGGTGGAAGTGCATCACTTCCATGGCGGAAGAGGAAAGTTTGAAGATGTGGCATGCAGTGTCTTGGCCTTGTAATGAGTTCGAGAACGGTGGTATCCACTATGCCTATTAAGGTGGTGGAAGTGGCTGTCTTGATCATTAAATCTCAATGTGTTTAGGGTTGTGCTGGACCCTCCACTATCTCAAATAAATACTTACCTCCCATTTACGAATCCTATTGCACTTCGTGTTGCAGATCCACACTGTGGAGGCAGAAACCTGGAACCAGAAGACAGTGGCCTCATAGCTCGGGAATGGGTGTTACATGGGCTGGCTCATGTCCAAAGCATGGACTTCACCTTGCCGAGTGGGCATTGTCATAGGAGATGAGGACTCGTTCTTCCACTTCTGCATCCCGCTGTCGTCGGTGATCAATGTAGATGTGGGTAAGGCCGGGCAGCTTCTTGACATGCACAAGCATTGTATCCTGAGCGCCCGCAATGGTTTCACCTTACTGCCTGCCAAGTGTTTCCGTGCTGTGACTCTATATCTCTCACTGTAGCTGTACGTGGTGGAACTTCTTTTTTTCTGGTTAGAGCTCACCCACCTTCCTTCATTTCTTCCCATAGGACACTGGCTGAAGTTTCAGAAATAAAGCATTTCGGCTCCAGTCTCGACCTCGCTTTTCTTCAGTTCTTCGACTGCTTTCTCCCATGCCTGGGACACTCACATGATGATCAAAGCCTCATTCCGACTTGGCTCTGTAGGATTGAAAATCACAAATGTCTTCCTGCTCTCTTCACTGTCATGGGGCTCTGGAATCCAAGCCCACATGGCTGACGCAGTCTCTGATAACTAACACCTCTATAAGTCCCTGTAAATTCATGTAAAATGTACCCTTAAATGCCTAACAAAGGCAGTTCTGAGTTTCCTTTCTTTTTTGCGTAGACTTGCTCAATCAATCTCCAAGGTCACATTTATTATAAACGATCGCTGTTAACATTGCCTCTTTCATGTTGGCAAAGGCTTCATCTTCTGAATTTAGTGGGGCTCGAATGGTAGAATGTAGTGACAAGCTTAAACAACACAATAATTTCAGCTCGTTCCTCTCATCTAAACCATGTAAGACGTTCTGCTGCATGACTTTCTAAGAGAATGTAAACGGATCAGCTGACGGCTCAAATTCCATGGGTCCTTATCTCTTTTATCTGTCTGTTGGATGCAGTGCTCTTGCAGCTGCCTGCAAATCTGTATTTTTTTTTGCAGTTGCCTTACTACTTTCTCAGCGATCTCTTTCTCAAATACTGCTCCCCTAGTATTCTGATAGCTATGTTGGGTCTGGAATTGTCCCGTGCAGCTTTGTTTGATTCCTCAGGTGCTGAGCAGTTTGTTTTTCAACAATAGTTCCATGATATCGCATTTTGAGTTCTTTAGTTCATTCTGGATGTAATCCTTTTTTACATCGGAATAATTGTCATCTACAGTGCACTAGTGCTAGAAGCCTCTCAAGTTTGGAAACTCGCTTCACCTGAGATCTCGTAAAGTCATCGGAACTTTTTTCCCGAGGGATCCTGGCCCTGTTTTATCAGTGCACCAAAATTCTGTCCCTCAGGGCTACATTTTCGTTTTGATATACTGTCTTAGGTTTCTTTTACGTATGGAACAATCTTCTGCTCCGCTACTTTCTCTACCATTGAAAATTCAATCACAGAAGGTATGTGGACTAATGGAATGGCTTTTGCTATTGCCTTGTTTCAAATCCAAAAGAGTCGCGACTGACTTCTCGATGTAATATCTGACCTATCCCAAACTCACGTAAAATTATCGTTTGATAGACTAGAAGTAAACACCTGTTGGGTTTCTCTTTAAAAGTGAAGTTCGGTATTCTTATCAACTGTCCTCTTAAAAACTGGCTGAGACAAACTCTAACAGAATGTCAGGTTCTAAGAGAATCGATCTCGGAGCAACAAAGTTCACTTCTTATCGTCGTCCCATCTGGGTTTCAATTTGTGATATCTGCAAGTGTGTTTAATTCTTGTCGACATGTATGAATATTAATATTCATTTTTTGGACGTAATTAAGGTTAGAACAATAATGTGTACTGTAAACTAAATATATACTCTCCAAAAGATCTTATATTTTAATATTTCTTTGTATGATCATATCCCATCACATTAGAACTTTACTGGGCTCCACATGCGACGACTTCTTCTTCAGATTGTCCATGAGGTTTCTCCTCTTTGAATGGTTATTCTCGTGTTACTGAACTGAGCGGGACTTTAGGGAGATCCTTTTTTTTTAATCTTCGCGCGTTTTTGGGAGGGTGTTGAAGGTCTGCCAGTGGATAGATCAGGTTCGATAACCCTGGTGAATCTGAACGAAATAAGGTGTTCGCACATTGATGGCAAGCTGGCCCTCAGATCTCCAATATGGAAGTTGCTAGGTGCCCATCGCTTCCTCCAAATAAGGTTAAAGGCGCCTCCGTGTTTAGAAATGGATTGGTGTACCTGATCGTCACCAGGGCGACATTCCATTATTCCACAAAAATTAAAATCCAATATGTATTGCAGTGTCATCAGCGGACAGGTTTGTTTCTGAACAATATGTGGGCAAATGCAGCCTATGTGGCGTCTGCGCCCTGTAGATAATCGCAATCATTTTCGTCAAGACTGAGTTCTGTTTCTCAGCATGCTTTAATTTATGAGCAATTTACCGAAGTTCATCACAAATCAGTTATTCTGCATGGCCTGTCTGGCCATTTTTTTCTCTAGATACAGATACTGCACAGAGATATGTTCAAATAAAGTGCCAAAGCACACATTAAAATTATTCAGTAAAGTTATAGACAGCTTAGGAATAAAGCAATTCAATTCCACTGTGTAAAATCCAGAATTGCAACTAGCGCAAGCAGTGCTTCAGCCTTTGAAACCATCTGTGCTCAATGGTTACCAACATGATTCACAGCGCCACGGACCCAGTTCGATTCCAGCCCTGGGCGACTGACTGTGTCGACTTTGTCCATTCTTCCCATACCTGTTTATGTTTCTTCTGGGTGCTTCGGTCTCCTCCTAAAGTCGAACGATGTCCACATACACTGAATTTACTTTGCTAAATTGTCCATGATGTTCAGGGATGCGGAAGCAAAGTGCATTAGTCAGCAGAAATGTAGAGGAATAGAATAAGTGGTTGGGTCTGGGTCAGATACTCTTCGGAGAGTTGGCATGGATTTCTTGGGTGAAATGGCCTGTTTCCACACTGGAGAAAATCGATGATTCAGGCGTAAGTGTCAAGACTATCCAGATGATTGAGATAAAGGAATTTCATTTGTACATCTTGCTAAAAAAAACAACAAATTTAGTCCATTTCAGTAAGTTTTTTTGTGCATAAGTTGTGAGGACAACTAAAGTTTATCAAGGACAATGTACTGAGTAAAAATTCAGAGACCACGTCCTTGGAACAATCGTCAAATTTTGGGGTACAGATAAATAGAGCGGGGAATTTGGCTGGGCAGCATTCATAGTTATCAAAATAAATTATGAAAAATAAAACAGACAAGAAATGAAATATTCGCAATTTTGCTAACCAAGATAATGTGTCAGCATTCCTTCCAATGATAGGTGAACTTTTCAAACCCAAATCTAGTGGAAATTATCAATTCGAAAGGAGATGCAAAATGTAATCCGCAGATTGTGTCATGTGAATATTCTCAATAGGTACTTTGACAGGGAAGGAAAGCAAAAAACAGAATGTGTTACTGGTTATAACATATGATGAAGAACCCATTTCAGAAGACTGTGAATTGGACACTACTCAAATTAAATTGGGAATTGAGGAATCTGTCAAAAACTAAGATGAAATATTGAGTTACCTTCCAGAGGAAAATCGAAATTACCTCAAAAGGTCATTGCTAGCACGGGGTAAGGAATGTTGAAATAAGTTGGTAAGTACTAAACTAATTACGGATGACGTAGATATAGGAAATGCAGTTACACAAAATTTTTATGCATTTAAACCTCTAAAGTTGGCACAGGTGGAAAAAGAGATTGAACCCATGCTCAAAGGCAACGTAGACAAGGCGAGTTTCAGTGACTGAAGTTCACTCATAATAATGGTACCAAAATGAGAGAATAACCAAATGTCATGTGAAGACTATCACAAATTCAATTTAGTTGTTAGGTCTGATTCACATTCAATTCCAGGTTTGGAAGACTGCATTAGAAGGTGAGACAAAAAACTCGTCTTTCTAAGTTGGGCTTGCTAAGAATATACTGAGGGGTATCCTTTTCCGAAAGAACGAAGAGAGTATCAGCTGTTGTCACTCTGATTGGACTGGATCAATTTAAAGTCATTACATTTACGATGGAAAAATGCACCTGCTACATTTTAAATACTAACCAATAGAGTCACTTTTACATTACCCAATAGTGTGGTACAAATCGCTTAAATGGTGACTTTTGTATATTAATTAGAATCGTTTGCTCGACTTCGGGAGGCTTGATGATAAACCTGGCCAGGATTGAATTCGCCGAAACCCAAGTCACGTTCATGCGTCATCTTCTGCGACATGGGAGGGACACCCCATGAAGTGTGAAAGCAAAGGCTATTGCTGACGTTCCCATATCATCGACGAAAAATTAGTGCAACAATTCCTGGGATTTTATCAGAAATTTGTGCTGGATCTTAGCAGTGCAGCACGTCCAATCACTGAATTGCTGAATAAATGGTGGAAGCTTCAGTGGATTACAAATTGTCAGAAGGCAATTCACAGCCTTAAATCTCTTATGTATTTCAAATTATCTTTTCGTCATGGGTATGTTTAAGTATTGTTACTAGAACGGCTGCTTAGTTAAGTTGCTGTATCGGGTCATTTAAGTTTCCCAATAGTTCATTTATGTGAAGTCCATTTCTTTGTATAAAGGACAGGTCATTTCCAACCAACTCTATTGAATTTTGAGCATGTCCAAATCATGAGCAACGCGTGTCGAACAGTGGATTTTTTTCTACTTGGATTTTGGTGAAGCTTTCAAAAATGTCTCTCGTGGTAGGGTCATCCAGAAGAGTGAGATGCATTCGATCATCTGTGACTTGACCCTGATGACCTTGAATAGGATTGGACATCAGACACAGACGTTGTGGTGTAGGATTGCTTTTCTGGTTGAAAGTGTGTGATTCGCCGTGTTCCACACACCTCTGTACTGGGACTTTTTCTGTTTGTGGTAGATATAAATGCCTTGAATGAGAATGCAGATGTGTGAGTTTGTAAGTTTCCAAACGGTACAAATATCATTGGAGTTGTGACGAGATTAGAATGTTGTCAAAGTGTACTGTGGGATTTGGATCAGTTGCAGATGTGGCAGAAGAAATGGACTTTAATGCGGGTAAGTGTGAGATGCTGTACTTTGGGAGATAAATGTAACGGAAAGATATATAGTTTTTGCCATGACCCTGTACACCATTGCTGTACAAAGGGATATTCGGGTTCAAGTTCAAACATCCCTGAAAGTGACACGCAAGTTTATCATTTGGTTACTGACAAGTCTGGTTTGCTTGTCTTTATTTTTCAAGAAACTCAGAGCAAATGTTAAATGTCATGTTGCAACTTTAGGAAAGTGTAGTTAGGCCAACAATTAAGAATCCGCATTCATTTCCGCTCGAAACATTACAGGAAAGGCTTTGGAGAGGGTGCTGACGATGTTTCCTGGGATGGTCTCTGGATTAGACAGTATGAACTAAAAGGAGAGGCAAGAATACTTCAGGGGCTTTCGTCTGAGCGACGAAGCTGAAGGGTGACTTGATAGCGGTCTTTAAAACTATGAGAGGTATTGGAAGTTTTGGCGATCAGATTATTTTCCTCCAGGAGTTGTAAAGTGTTGTACTGGGGGCATATACTTCACTTGAGAGGGGCAGTTTCAAAAGAGGTGTGAGCTATACATGGCTTTTGCATAAAATATCATTGGAGTCTGGAACGCACTATCGTGATGCTTGTGTTTGCAGATAAGATACATAGGTTTAAGAGACCTCCAAATAAGCCCATGCATATGTAAGGAATGGAGGAAAATGTACCAAGTGCAGGCAGAAGGGATTGGTTTTCATATGAGGTCATGTTCGTCACAACAGCGTGGACGGAAAGGTAGTTTCCTGTGCTGAGCAGTTCTATCTTTATGTTCGTTGTACCCACATCCATTACTTCAAAGGAATTTCATTCTACATGCGAATCACCAACTATGTAACATATTTGATGTCATGCCTTTTTTTAGATATCTCTCTGTTCACACGAAAGATTTCCCTCTTGTTTCCAAATTCTCTATTCTCGTCGAAAGACAATTTTCCATTAACTCTACCATTACTTCATTATCCAATAAACTTATGTCAGGACGCTTCTCAACGTCATATGCGCCAGTGAAAATAGTGGCAACCTATCTACTCTTTCTTTATAACTCAAACCGTCCATTAACGGCAACATCCTGATAAATCTCTTCCAAACTCTCTCCAACAACCAGAGAGAGAGAGAGACAGGGAGAGAGGTGGGGGACAAGGGTGTCAGAATAAATATCACGTCGAGAGAAACAGGGGACTGAAAGGCATAAGTCAGTACAGAAGTATCCCCATGCGATGGGGATGACTGATAAACACGTATCAAAATACACATAGCTCCCTTGAGAGAAATCTGGGACTGACATGTCTGAGAGATGTAGGGGATG
>NW_025205197.1:6957-10186 GCF_004010195.1 Chiloscyllium plagiosum | reverse complement strand
TGTGCACTGCTCTGAGACTCACTGCCCGTGCGCAGTTCTGAGACTCGCTGCCCGTGCACTGCTCAGTGACTCACTGCCCATGTACTGTACTGAGACTCGCTGCCTGTGCACTGCTCTGTGACTCACTTCCCATGTACTGTACTGAGACTCACTGCCTGTGCACTGCTCTGGGACTCGATGCCCCTGCACTGTTCCGAGATTCACTGCCCGTGCGCTGTTCTGAGACTGACTGCCTGTGCAGTGCTCTGGGACTCGCTGCCCATACACTGTTCTGAGACTCGCTGCCCGTGCACTTTTCTGAGACCTGCTGCCCGTGCACTGCTCTGAGACTTGCTGCCCGTGCACTTTTCTGAGACTCGTTGCCCGTGCACTGCTCTGAGACTCGCTGCCCTTGCACTGTTCTGAGATTCACTGTCCGTGCACTGCTCTGGGACTCGCTGCCCGTGCACTATTCTGAGACTCGCTGCCCGTGCACTGCTCTGATACTCGCTGCCCGTGCACTGCTCTGAGTCTTGCTGCCCGTGCACTTTTCTGAGACTCGCTGCCCGTGCACTGCTCTGCGACCCGCTGCCCATTGCACTGTTCTGAGATTCACTGTCCGTGCACTGCTCTGGGACTCACTGCCCGTGCACTATTCTGAGACTCGCTGCCCGTGCACGGCTCTGAGACTCGCTGACCGTGCACTGTTCTGAGACTCACTGCCCATGCACTGCTCTGGGACTCGCTGCCCGAACACTGCTCTGAGACTCGCTGCCCTTGCACTGTTCTGAGACTCGCTGCCCGTGCACTTTTCTGAGACTCGCTGCCCGTCCACTTCTCTGAGACTCACTGCCCCTGCGCTGTTCTGAGACTCGCTGCCTGTGCACTGTTCTGAATCTCGATGCCCGTGCACTGCTCTGAGACTCACTGCCCCTGCGCTGTTGTGAAGCTCACTGCCCGTGCGCTGTTCTGAGACTCACTGCCTGTGCACTGCTCAGTGACTCACTGCCCATGTACTGTCCTGAGACTCGCTGCTTGTGCACTATTCTGAGACTCGCTGCCCGTGCACTGTTCTGAGATTCGCTGCCCGTGCGCTGTTCTGAGGCTGACTGCCCGTGCACTGCTCTGGGACTCGCTGCCTGTGCACTGCTCTGAGACTCGCTGCCCGTGCACTGTTCTGAGACTCACTGCCCGTGCACTTTTCTGAGACTCGCTGCCCGTGCACTGCTCTGAGACTGACTGCCCGTGCACTGCTCTGAGACTCTCTGCCTGAGTACTGCTCTGAGAGTCTCTGCCCGTCCATTGTTCTGAGACTCGCTGCCCATGCACTGCTCTGGGACTCGCTGCACGTGCACCTTTCTGAGACTCGCTGCCCGTGCACTGCTGTGAGACTCGCTGCCCATGCACTGCTCTGAGACTTGCTGCCCGTGCACTTTTCTGAGACTGACTTCCCGTGCACTGCTCTGAGACTCTCAGCCTGTGCACTGCTCTGAGACACTCTGCCTGTGCACTGCTCTGGGACTGACTGCCCGTGCACTGCTCTGAGACTGCTTGCCCGTGCACTTCTCTGAGACTCTCTGCCTGTGCACTGCTCTGAGACACTCTGCCTGTGCACTGCTCTGAGTCTCTCTGCCTGTGCACTGCTCTGAGACTGACTGCCCGTGCACAGCTCTGAGACTCTCTGCCTGTGCACTGCTCTGAGACTGACTCACTGCCCGTGCGCTGTTCTGAGACTCGCTGCCCGTGCACTGCTCAGTGACTCACTTCCCATGTACTGTACTGAGACTCACTGCCCGTGCACTGCTCTGGGACTCGCTGCCCGTGCACTGTTCCGAGATTCACTGGACTCGCTGCCCGTGCACTTTTCTGAGACTCGCTGCACGTGCACTGTTCTGAGACTCTCTGCCCATGCACTTTTCTGAGACTCACTGCCCGTGCACTGTTCTGAGACTCGCTGCCCGTGCACTTTTCTGAGACCTGCTGCCCGTCCACTGCTCTGAGACTCACTGCCCCTGCGCTGTTCTGAGACTCGCTGCCTGTGCACTGTTCTGAATCTCGATGCCCGTGCACTGCTCTGAGACTCACTGCCCCAGCGCTGTTCTGAAGCTCACTGCCCGTGCGCTGTTCTGAGACTCACTGCCTGTGCACTGCTCAGTGACTCACTGCCCATGTACTGTACTGAGACTCGCTGCTTGTGCACTATTCTGAGACTCGCTGCCCGTGCACTGTTCTGAGATTCACTGCCCGTGCGCTGTTCTGAGGCTCACTGCCCGTGCACTGCTCTGGGACTCGCTGCCTGTGCACTGCTCTGAGACTCGCTGCCCGTGCACTGTTCTGAGACTCACTGCCCGTGCACTTTTCTGAGACTCGCTGCCCGTGCACTGCTCTGAGACTGACTGCCCGTGCACTGCTCTGAGAGTCTCTGCCCGTGCACTGTTCTGAGACTCGCTGCCCGTGCACTGCTCTGAGACTCGCTGCCCGTGCATGCTCTGGGACTTGCTGCACGTGCACCTTTCTGAGACTCACTGCCCGTGCACTGCTCTGAGACTCGCTGCCCGTGCACTGCTCTGAGACTCTCTGCCTGGGCACTGCTCTGAGACTCTCTGCCCGTGCACAGCTCTGAGACTCTCAGCCTGTGCACTGCTCTGAGACACTCTGCCTGTGCACTGCTCTGAGACTGACTGCCCGTGCACTGCTCTGAGACTGCTTGCCCGTGCACTTCTCTGAGACTGACTGTCCGTGCACTGCTCTGAGACTGACTGCCCGTGCACTGCTCTGAGACTCTCTGCCTGTGCACTGCTCTGAGACTGACTGCCCGTGCACTGTTCTGAGACTGACTGCCCGGGCACTGTTCTGAGACTGACTGTCCGTGCACTGCTCTGAGACTGACTGCCCGTGCACTGCTCTGAGACTCCTTGCCCGTGCACTGCTCTGAGACTGACTGTCCGTGCACTGCTCTGAGACTGACTGCCCGTGCACTGCTCTGAGACTCTCTGCCTGTGCACTGCTCTGAGACTGACTGCCTGTGCACTGCTCTGAGACTCTCTGCCTGTGCAATGCTCTGAGACACTCTGCCTGTGCACTGCTCTGAGACTCTCTGCCTGTGCAATGCTCTGAGACACTCTGCCTGTGCACTGCTCTGAGACTCTCTGCCTGTGCAATGCTCTGAGACACTCTGCCTGTGCACTGCTCTGAGACTCTCTGCCTGTGCAATGCTCTGAGACTCTCTGGCTGTGCACTGCTCTGAGAC
>NW_025205197.1:1662-3434 GCF_004010195.1 Chiloscyllium plagiosum | reverse complement strand
AGTCTCAGAGCAGTGCACGGGCAGTGAGTCTCAGAATAGTACATGGGCAGTGAGTCACTGAGCAGTGCACGGGCAGCGAGTCTCAGAACAGTGCACAGACAACGAGTCTCAGAGCAGTGCACAGGCAGAGAGTCTCAGAGCAGTGCACGGGCAGCGAGTCTCAGAAACGTCCATGGGCAGTCAGTCTCAGAGCAGTGCACAGGCAGAGAGTCTAAGAGCAATGGACAGGCAGTCAGTCTCAGAGCAGTGCACAGGCAGAGAGTCTCAGAGCAGTGGACAGACAGTGAGTCTCAGAATAGTACATGGGCAGTGAGTCACTGAGCAGTGCACGGGCAGCGAGTCTCAGAACAGCGCATGGGTAGCGAGTCTCAGAGCAGTGCACGGGCAGCGAGTCTCCGAAAAGTGTACGGGCAGCGAGTCTCAGAGCAGTGCACGAGCAGCGAGTCTCAGAAAAGTGCAGGGGCAGCAAGTATCAGAACAGTGCACGGGCAGCATGTCTCAGAACAGTGCACCGGGAGCGAATCTCAGAACAGTGCACGGGCAGCGAGTCTCAGAACAGTGCACGGGCAGTGCACGGGCAGTGAGCCTCAGAACAGCGCAGGGGCAGTGAGTCTCAGAGCAGTGGACGGGCAGCGAGATTCAGAACAGTGCACAGGCAGCGAGTCTCAGAACAGCGCAGGGGCAGTGAGTCTCAGAACAGTGCACGGGCAGCGAGTCTCAGAGCCGTGCACCGGCAGCGAGTCTCAGAATAGTGCATGGGCAGCGAGTCCCAGAGCAGTGCACGGACAGTGAATCTCAGAACAGTGCAAGGGCAGCGAGTGTCAGAGCAGTGCACGGGCAGCGAGTCTCAGAAAAGTGCACGGGCAGCAAGTCTCAGAGCAGTGCACGGGCAGCAAGTCTCAGAGCAGTGCACTGGCAGTGAATCTCAGAGCAGTGCACAGGCAGCGAGTCTCAGAAAGGTACACGGGCAGTGAGTCACTGAGCAGTGCACGGGCAGCGAGTCTCAGAACAGTACACGGGCAGCGAGTCTCAGAGCCGTGCACGGGCAGCGAGTCTCAGAACAGTGCACGGGCAGTCAGTCTCAGAGCAGTGCACAGCCAGAGAGTCTCAGAGCATTGCACAGGCAGAGAGTCTCAGAGCAGTGCACGGGCAGTCAGTATCAGAGCAGTGCACGGACAGTCAGTCTCAGAGCAGTGCACGGGCAAGCAGTATCAGAGCAGTGCACGGGCAGTCAGTATCAGAGCAGTGCACGGACAGTCAGTCTCAGAGCAGTGCACGGGCAAGCAGTATCAGAGCAGTGCACGGGCAGTCAGTATCAGAGCAGTGCACGGACAGTCAGTCTCAGAGCAGTGCACGGGCAAGCAGTATCAGAGCAGTGCACGGGCAGTCAGTATCAGAGCAGTGCACGGACAGTCAGTCTCAGAGCAGTGCACGGGCAGCGAGTCTCAGAAAAGTCCATGGGCAGTCAGTCTCAGAGCAGTGCACAGGCAGAGAGTCTCAGAGCAGTGCACGGGCAGCGAGTCTCAGAAAAGTCCATGGGCAGTCAGTCTCAGAGCAGTGCACGGGCAGCGAGTCTCAGAAAAGTCCATGGGCAGTCAGTCTCAGAGCAGTGCACGGGCAGCGAGTCTCAGAAAAGTCCATGGGCAGTCAGTCTCAGAGCAGTGCACGGGCAGCGAGTCTCAGAAAAGTCCATGGGCAGTCAGTCTCAGAGCAGTGCACGGGCAGCGAGTCTCAGAGCAGTGCACGGGCAGCGAGTCTCAGAGCAGTGCACG
>NW_025205197.1:0-1399 GCF_004010195.1 Chiloscyllium plagiosum | reverse complement strand
CAGTGCATGGGCAGCGAGTCTCAGAGCAGTGCAAGGGCAGTCAGTCTCAGAGCAGAACACAGTCAGACAGTCTCAGAGCAGTGCACGGGCAGTCAGTCTCAGAACAGTGCATGGGCAGTCAGTCTCAGAGCAGTGCACAGGCAGAGAGTCTCAGAGCAATGGACAGGCAGTCAGTCTCAGAGCAGTGCACGGGCAAAGAGTCTCAGAACAGCGCACGGGCAGCAAATCTCAGAACAGTGCACAGGCAGCAACTCTCAGAACAGTGCACAGGCAGTGAGTCACAGAGCAGTGCACGGACAGACAGTCTCAGATTAGTGCACAGGCAGCGAGTCTCAGAAAGGTGCACGGGCAGCAAGTCTCAGAGCAGTGCACAGGCAGCGAGTCTCAGAAACGTACACGGGCAGCGAGTCTCAGAAAAGTCCATGGGCAGTCAGTCTCAGAGCAGTGCACAGGCAGAGAGTCTCAGAGCAATGGACAGGCAGGCAGTCTCAGAGCAGTGCACAGGCAGAGAGTCTCAGAGCAGTGGAAAGACAGTGAGTCTCAGAATAGTACATGGGCAGTGAGTCACTGAGCAGTGCACGGGCAGCGAGTCTCAGAGCGGTGCACGTGCAGCGAGTCTCAGAACAGTACACGGGCAGTGAGTCACTGAGCAGTGCACGGGCAGCGTGTCTCAGAACAGTGCATGAGCAGCAAATCTCAGAACAGTGCACGGGCAGAGAGTCTCAGAACAGTGCATGGCCAGCGAGTCTCAGAGCTGTGCACGGACAGTCAGTCTCAGAGTAGTGCACAGGCAGCGAGTCTCAGAACAGTGCACGGGCAGCAAGTCTCAGAACAGTGCATGGGCAGAGAGACCCAGAGCAGTGCACGGGCAGTGAGCCTCAGAACAGCGCACGGACAGCGAATCTCAGAACAGTGCACGGGCAGCGAGTCTCAGAACAGTGCACGGGCAGCGAGTCTCAGAACAGTACACGGGCAGTGAGTCACTGAGCAGTGCACGGGCAGCGGGTCTCAGAAAAGTGCATGGGCAGTGAGTGTCAGAGGAGTGCACAGGCAGAGAGTCTCAGAGGAGTGCACGGACAGTCAGTCTCAGAGTAGTGCACAGGCAGCGAGTCTCAGAACAGTGCACGGGCAGCAAGTCTCAGAACAGTGCATGGGCAGAGAGTCCCAGAGCAGTGCACGGGCAGTGAGCCTCAGAACAGCGCACGGACAGCGAATCTCAGAACAGTGCACGGGCAGCGAGTCTCACAGCAGTGCACAGGCAGCGAGTCTCAGAAAGGTACACGGGCAGTGAGTCACTGAGCAGTGCACAGGCAGCGAGTCTCAGAACAGTACACGGGCAGTGAGTCACTGAGCAGTGCACGGGCGGCGAGTCTCAGAAAAGTGCATGGGCAGTCAGTCT
>NW_025205196.1:8354-10186 GCF_004010195.1 Chiloscyllium plagiosum | reverse complement strand
CCCAGCGTTTGAACACATTACTCTGTTGTACATGCACTGTACAAAGGACCACAGCACACAGGGATTGCCAAAGCATTGAGGGATGTGCATCTACTTCTTTCGATGCTATAGTTTTCTCATTTTTCTCATTTCCTCATCTATGTTGTCTCTCTCTTTCTCACTTTTAATCTAGTTAAGAAATTTACCAATTATTCTTTGCGTCCTTTCTCTCAAAACTCCTTCTTTTGGTTTATATCTATTGCTCGCTTCTTGATGCAATGTGATTATAATTGAGTAACATAAGTACAAAGACATGCGGGAGGAGCTGGCCAGAGTTAATTGGAAGGGGAGCCGAGCAGGGAAGACCATGGAGCAGCAAAGGCAGGAATTTCTGTGGATAATTTGGAAGATATCAGAAATTCATCCCAAAGAAGATGAAACATACTCATGGGAGGACAAGGCAACCATGAGTGATAAGGTATCAAACCAAAAGAGAAAACAATGAATGTGGTGAAGATGATTGGGAATACAGAGAATTCATTGGCTTTGAAACTACATAAGGTTGGCATCACTGACACGACAGAACTCTGAACCATGGTCAGGGAGAGAAACACAAGATGGTATTACTCAGAAAAAAAGATTCAGATGAATTAAACAATTGAATTAAAATCAGCTAATTGGTTTTGCAGAATGTATCAGATTGGAAGCATGACCTGGGGAGAGGCCATCAGCAGAATGAGAGTATGAACATGGAAGTATTATAGAACATAGAACATAGAAGAATACAGCGCAGTACAGGCCCTTGGGCCCTCGATGTTGCGCCGATCCAAGCCCACCTAAACTACACTAACCCACTATCCTCCATATACCTATCCAATGCCCTCTTAAATGCCCATAAAGATGGAGAGTCCACCACTGTTACTGGCAGGGCATTCCATGAACTAACGACTCACTGAGTGAAGAACCTACCCCTAACACCAGTCCTATATCTACCCCCCCTTAATGGTGGCCCAGGGACAAGCACCAACGCAGACTCACCTCAGATCCCACGAGACTCTACCTTTTGTAGCAGCCTGCCGTAAGATGTGAAGCGATCCAGAAGAGATTACTGACGCAAAGGTGACTACACTTAAATGAAAGTGCTGGGAATGGCAACCGTGATGGAACTCGCAGCCAAGGAAGGTCAACACCTCACAAAATGGTGGCTGAGAGTTCACAAAATGGTGGCCCAGGGACAAGCACCAACGCAGACACAAAACTGCCACTGCTGTGGAAACACATGTCAGGCAGCAGCAAATTGCTGCTGGAAAGAAGCTGTGTGCAGAAACTGCAGCATTAAAAAAGAATATATTAAGCGAGAAGAAGTTTGAGAGGCAACTTAATTGAGATATATAAGATAATCAAAGGGTTAGACAGGGTGGACAGTGATAGCCTTTTTCCTTGGACGGTGATGGCTGGCCTGAGGGGACTTAGCTTTATATTGAGGGGTGATAGGTATAGGACAGATGTCAGAGGTAGTTTCTTCACTCAGAATAGTAGGCGCATGGAACGCACTGCCTGCAACAGTAGTTGAGTCGCCAACTTTAAGGGCATTTAAACGGTCATTGGATAGTCATATGGGCGAAAATAGAATAGTGTCGTTTAGAAGGGCTTCAGATTGGTTCGACAGGTTGGCGCAACATCAAGGGCTGAAGGGCCTCAACTGCGCTGTAATCTTCTATGTTCTATGTCGTAAAAGCACAGCAGGTCAGGCAGCATCCAAGGAGCAGGGGAATCGATGCTCCGAGCATGAGCTCTTCATCAGGAACTAGTAACTACACAAGTCACGTTCAAAAGTGAAATCTACAACTGAG
>NW_025205196.1:0-6201 GCF_004010195.1 Chiloscyllium plagiosum | reverse complement strand
CCAAGGATACTGGTGCCTCTCAGGTTCAGGTGTAGACCATCCTGTTTATAGAGGTCCCACCGTCCCCAGAAAGAACCCCAGTTATCCAAAAACTGGAACCCCTCCCTCCTGCACCATCCCTGAAGCCACGCATTTAATTGTTCTCTCTCCCTATTCCTCGAGTCTCTATCACGTGGCACGGGTAACAAACCAGAGACAACAACTCTGTTCGTTCTAACTATGAGCTTCCAACCTAGCTCCCTGAAAGCCTGTCTAACATCCTCTGCACTCCTCCTACCTATGTCGTTGGTGGCAATGTGGACCACGACTTCGGGTTGCTCCCCCTCCCCCTCCAGGACCCGGGAAACACGATCAGAGACATCACGTACCCTTGCACCTGGGAGGCAACATACCAAACGTGAGTCTCTCTCGTTCCCACAAAACCGCCTATCTGTGCCACGAACTATCGAGTCCCCAATTACTACTGCTCTGCTCTTCTTCACCCTTCCCTTCTGAGTAACGGGGACATCATGAGTTACCACATCAGAAATCAAAGTATGTCATTGAGTACATAACTGATGGGTGAATAGGTCTCGATGTGAACTAAGGGACAGAGAGCAGAATTGCATTGCAGATATTGTAGCTCAAAACTGCGTATTTATGTAGTGCTATAGACCACAGCAGCAGGAGAAGCAGAACAGCATTCAACCACAACCTGTAACATTTTCCCTAGGTCTGCCATTACCATCAATACGATCTGTCTTTCAGTAATGACTGTGGGTGAACGTGTCAGGGTCAGAACCATGTGAACCTAAATCTGATGCTAACCAATTAAAGCTACCACACTTGACCAACAGATGTTATCGAAGCTCCGCAGTCTTGCCACATTCTGTTATGGACGACTAAACAAATGACTGGAGCAAATGAATCCACAAATATCCCCATCCTAAGTAATCGAACAGCTCTAAACATCAGTGTAAAAGACCAGGATGTGGTAGCTGCACCACCCTCAGCCAGAAGTGTGGAGTTGGTGATCCACCTCAGCCTCGCCATGATACCCACAGAATCACAGATACCAGTCTTCAACCAATTCAATTCGCTGCACGTGACATGAAGAAACAGCTGAACACAGTAGATACGACAAAGGCAATGGGCTCTGACCCCATTCCTGCAATAGGACTGAAGACTTGTGCTGCACAACAAGCCGCGTCCCTGGGGAAGCTGCTTCATTCCAGCTCCAACTCTGACATCTCCCTGGCAATGTGGAAAATTACTCAGCTATATCCAGTTCCTAAGAGGAGTATAATTACAATCTGACCAATTACCACCACTCAGTCCCACCACGACAGTCAAGTTGGTGGGAGTTCTTTTTGACAGAGCTGTCAAGCAGCACAGAAATAACCTGCTCAGTGTGGTTTCCGATAGGTCCCCATGTCGAACTGAAGTTGCTGTGGAAATGTCACTGGGTTACTAATCCAAACCAGGATAATGCTCTGGCAGCTGTTGGAAGTTAAAAACAATTGACAAAATATTAAGATGCAAAATCTGGTGTCCGCAATAGTGACCTTCAAGCCAATTTCGATTGTACAAACCAATTTGCTTCACAAATGTACTTTCAGAAAGTGAATCTCTCGTGCTTTCCTGGTCTGGCCTAATCGTGACTGCAGATACATAGACATCTGATAATCTTTTCAATGGTCTCTGAATCCGACAACCAAGACATTTTATTGTATCAAACTGTTCCAAGGTCTAAAGGATAAAACCAGACAGAACACCCGGCCCCAGCCTCTGTATCGGAAAAGGGAACGAGAAACACAGTCCTGTTGATCCTGCAGAGACCTCCTTCCTCACATCTGAGAGCTTGTGACAACATTTACAGGCCGCACAGAAACATCGGGAATGGAGTAGGCAATGCAACACATTGAGCCTTCCCCATTCCAGTTCATGTTCAAATATCTCCTCAATGCACTTTTCTCACACACTGTACACATCCCTTAATGTGATTAACCTTAGGATATAAAATAGGAAGTGCAGTAGTACGTTTGGTCTGTCGAGTTTGCAATCAATTGAATATAATGATACCTGGCCCTTTATTTCCACATCGTTCTCCTGCTCTTCCACCATCCCTTTACTGTCTCTAAATACTTATTTATATTCAGTGTCTTGGCTTCCAGGTTCGAGTGCATTCCCCAGGTTCACCAGTCGTTGAGTGCAGACATTTATTCTCATCTCATTGCAGAATGGTCTGTTTGTACCTGTTACTGTTGCCCCTTGTTTTAGACACTACAGTCTGGGGAATTATCATCCCTGTTTCCAATCTGTCTCACCCTGTCAGAGTTTTATATATTTCACTGAGATCTCCACTCATTTTCCTAAAGCCCATGGAATACAGGCCCAGTCGCTCCAAACATTGCTCCTACAAGCCGGCCATCACAAAGATCAGTCTGGTCATCCTTCACTGCTCTCCCTCAATGTCAGGTTTGACCTTTATGAGGTACGGAGATCACACCTGTACACAATACTGCACAATGTTTGAGATGGGGTCTCACCAAGGCCCTGTACAGTTGCAGTAAGACACGCCTACTCCTGGACCCAAATCTCCTTGAAATGAAGGTCAGCACATCATTGATCTTCCTAACTACTTTCTTTCCTGCAATATTGCTGTCAGTGAATGGTGTACAGGGAGATCCAGATCCTTTGCAATGTTACAGCTCCCCAGTTGGTGGGTCCAAGTACACTGGTCAGCATCACAATGCCATTCCCAGTACTGATTTCTGGGTTCAGACATCACTGTGCTGCAGGGACCCCGGAAGGCTGCGCAGAAGGAAACAACAAAAAGGAGCATGCGTCCTTTTGTAGATCAACATGTTTCAAACAATCCCTTTTCTTACGATAGGCTTCCAGTCTATTGTTCCCACCAAAGGGCACACCATTGCCACTACCCACATTGCTCTCCATCTGCCTCGTATTTGCCCATTCACTCCACTTGTCTTAGTCACCTTGAAGCTATTTTACAACCTCCTCACCCACCCACAATATAACAGCCTTTAGTGCTGTCAGCAGGTTGGGATATATTGTATTTGATTCCCACAACCAAATGTTTAATGGGTATTGTGAACAGCTGGGGCCTGAGCACCGATCCCTGTGATACCTCAGCAACCTTCCTCTGTTAAAAGAAATGTATTTTATTGTCAATTTATTTATGTCATGAATCTGGGTGTGACTGGCTGGGCCAGCATTTATTGCCTGTCCCTGGTTGCCACTTGAGAAGGTGGTGGTGAGCTGCCTTGTTGAACCACTGCAGTCCACTGTGGATTCAGTGATGGTAACACCATTGAATGCCAAGCAGTAGTGGTTAGATTGTACTTTAGTGGTGATTGTCACGGTCTGGCATTTGTGTGGCATCAATATTACTTGCCACTTGTCAGCTTGGACACTGTCCAGATCTTGTCGCATTTGGACATGGACTGCTTCAGTATCTGAGGAGCCACTAATGTTGCTGAACATGGTGCAATCATTGGCGAACATCCCCACTTCTGACCTTAAAATAGAGGGAAGGTTATTGATGAAGCACCCTGAAGATGTTTGGGCCTAGGCCACTGCCCGAGGGACTCCTACAGACTTGTCCTGGAGCTGAGTTGACTGAACTTTATCAACCATGACCATCTTCCTACGTGTATGGTATAGTTCTAACCAGCGGGATGTTTGCCCCTGATACCCATTGGTTCCAGTATTGCTAAGACCACTTGATGCTACACTTGGTCGAAGGCAGCCTTGTTTTAAAGGGCTGTCACTCTCACCCCACCTCTAGAATTCAGCTCTTTTGTCCATGTTTGAATCAAGGTAATGAGATCAGGAGCTGAGTGGCCCTGGCGGAGCCCAAACTGGGCGTCATTGATCAGGTTATTGCTGAGCAGGTGCTGCTTGAAAGCACTGACACCTTCCATCACTTTACTGATGATCGAGAGAAGACTGATGGGGTGGTAATTAGCCGGATTGGATTTGTTCTGCTTTTTATATATAGGAGATACTTGGAGTAATTTTCCATGTAATCGGGGAAATGTCATTGTTGTAACTATTGGAACAGCTTAGCTATGGCAGTGACAAGTTCTGCAACACAACTTTTCAGTACTAATGCCAGAATGTTTTCAGGGTATGTACCCTCTGGGGTATCCAGTGTCTCCAACTGAATCTGGATATTGCGTGGAGTGAATCAAATTAGCTGATGACTGGTAACTGATTTGCTGAGGACGACTGGAGGAGGCTGAGGTGGATCATCCACTCAGCACTTCTGACTGAAGATTATTGCGAATGCATGAACGTTATCTTTCGCACTGCTGGGCTCTTCCATCATTAAGGATGGGGATACTTGTAGAATCTCCTCCTCCAATGACTTGTCTAATTGTCCATAACTATTCTCAACTAGAAGTAGAAGGACTGCTGAGCTTAGATCTGATCCCTTGCTTGTGGGATCACTTAGCTCTGCCTATGACTTACTGCTTGTGCTGTTTGGTGCACAAGCAGTCCTGGTTGGTGGCTACATCAGGTTGACACCTCATTTTCCGATATGCCTGGTGCTGCTCCTGCCATCCTGCACACTCCATTGAACCAAGGTTGATCCTCTGGCTTAATGGTAATTGTTGTGAGGGGGATATGCCAGGGCATGAGGTTGTGCTGGAGTACAATTCTGCTGCTATTGATGACCCACAACACGTTATGGACACCCAGATTTGAGCTGCTAGATCTGTTCCAAGTCTGTCCTATTTAGCACGGTGATAGTGCCAACTAAAATTGTCGAGGTTATTCTCAATGGGAAGGTGGGACTTTGTCTCCACAATGACTATGCAGTGGTCACTCTTTCCCGACACTGTCATGGACAGATACTTCTGCAACTGGCAGATTAGTAAGTCTGTGGTCAAATATGGCTTTTCACTCTTGTTGGTTCCTTCACCACCTGCGGCAGACCGAGTCGAGAAGTTATATCCTTTAGGACCCAAACAGCTCAATCAGTCATGCTGCTGCTCAATTCTTAACTAGTCCATTACCCTGTTCAGTTACTGTCAGGGATGTGTGGAGAAACACCCTCTGAGCTTCCTAGTGGGCTGCCTTTCATTATGTACACCCCATGTCTGGCTCCTCCTTCCAAAGTACATCAACTCATATTTATTAGAATCACATTCCATCTGCCATTCATCTGCCCATCTGATTATTCCACTTGTATTTTCTTGTAAAATCAGACCTTCCTCCTCACTGTCAACCACCCGGTTAATTTTTGTGTCAAACACAAACTTACGTATCACAACTCCCATCCCTTCCACCCCCCCCCCCCCATCCAGATTCACATCTATACCATTTATGAATGCTGCAAACAATAAGGGACACAGCACTGATCCCTGTGGTGCACCAGGGGACACTGGTCTCCAGTCTCACAAACAGCCTTCTCCCACCATCCTCTGCCTCCTGACATTAAGAAAGTTTTCGTTGTAACTTTTCAAGTTATCCTTGATACTGTGAGATTTTATTTCTTTTTTCAAATTCCCATGTGGAACTTTGTCAAAGGCCTTGCTGCAAAACGAAATAAGCGACCTCCTCAAACTAACTCAATCAAATCCATTAGATGTGACTTCCCTCTGATAAATGCATGATGATTATCTCTGATCAAGCCTTGCCATTCTGATTGGAGTTTAATTTTCTCCTTCCCTATTTTCTCCAGTAGTTTCCCGAACAGTGATCTAATACTCGCTCGAATATAGTCACCTGGTCTATCTCTACCACCCTTACTGTGAAGTGGAATCGTATTAGCTGTTCTCCAGTCCTCTGGCACCTCCCTATGGTCAGATTCTAATTAAAATTTCCAGTCAGGATCTTTCCTCCCTTGACTCCAACAGTATCCAGATTGCGAATTGGTCCAATTTTATACCAGACAAAGCCTCAAACCCCTGCTCGTAATTTACATCAATCTCTTCAAGAGCTTTCCAGTCCATCTTCTCGAATTCTGTACCTGGATCCTCCTTCTCCCAATTAAAACAACTGTGATGGTCTCATGTAACAATCTATCAATGTTCTTTAGGTTGACGCACTGATTGCCCCCCTTTGGTTTCTAATGGACACTAACTGTTTGCTGATTATTCTGTTCTACTTGTACGTGTAGAATATTGTGGGATTCTCCCTAATCTCGCCTGCTTGCACTTCTCCATGTCCTTCTGTTATTCAGTCCCCTCT
>NW_025205195.1:0-10184 GCF_004010195.1 Chiloscyllium plagiosum | reverse complement strand
CAACATTTTGGTTCGAAACCCTTCGACGTTGTGGGATATCCAAATGTAAACGACAAATAAACTTTTTCAAAGCCCAGAACCTGCCGTACGTATTTTAGTCTATTTGTAGACTGGTGGAATACATGCATTGTTAATACATGCAAATTGATACTCAAATTTCGATTGGTTGTTAAACATTCCACTATTGAACGAATCTTAATATGAGGGAGGAGGGGTTTAAAACACACACATATAACAGATTGTTGGATACCTCTATCTAGAAATTATCATGCGTGCGTGGAAAACGATAATTGGAATCTCACTGAAGCAAAAATAAAACAAACTGCTGGAGAAATTCAGCAGATCTGGCGTCATCTGTGGGATGGAAGTAGAGTTGATATTTTGAGTCGCTTATCAGAAATGTTCGAGAGAAGTCTCTCAACTCAAAACTTTAACTCCGCTTTCTTCCAACAGGTGTTGCCAGATTTGTGGTGTATATCCAGTAATTTCGATATTTGATCCGGATCTCCACCTGTATAGCTTCTCTTTCTTCCTTTCTTTCAGAATCTCACTGAACTTGTCCTGTGACGAGACATATTTGAGTTGTGTGGTGCACTATCAGCTTGAAGACTGACAAAGTCCTGTTTCACAATATATCTGAACAGCGATGATGTGGAGTTACTGGTGTTCGAAAATCAGCTCTGACGAAGGAGCAGCGCTCCGAATGATTGGACTATAATCTGATGTTGTGGGATTTTTCACGATATAAGATGAAAGTATCCTGATTATATGCCTGTGGAAGATGTCGTGTTGCAATAAACTTTCAGGAGCATCCGAAGACTAAATATTAAAAAGTGGAATAAGTAGTAGGATTCCAAATTTTTAACTTTAATTCTCATTTCAGAAGTGTAGACATCATAGCAAGTTGGTATTCATGACAGACTTTAATTTCTCTGTGCACGTTATTTGGGTCGGATCGAAATTGCACTTATTCATTCATCCACTCAGCAACAGAAGGATAAATCACAACTTTTGGACACATTCAAGGAATCACTAAGTTTTTTATCTGTAGAATTAAGTTCCCAACTGACCATTCTCTGGAATGCACAACATAATTTAACCACAATAACATAAAATTGCAGGGCAAAGCGAAGATTACATTTTTCCTTGAATTCTTCATTTCAGTTCCAAGATATTTTCCCTTTTTCTTCCCGTGACCATGGAAGACAGTGTGGAATCGCTTGGCTGTGAAAATATAACTGTCATTCATAACGTTGCGCAACAAAATTTGAATCATTGGAAGCACAGGCATTAGGAGACTGCCAACTCACTTATACACTATCTAAAATGCTCAAGTGAAATAGTCATGTGTCTGTTTCCAAAGTATTGTACTTATCAATAATTATTGAAGGGAAAAAAGAAAGTACCACGTAACATACCTCAAATAATTAACAGTGCTCACAGTTACAATCATCAGGTTTCTGTTTCCTCGGTGAAGTATTTTGATTTCGCTTCTGGTAGCAGTTGCTTACAAACAGCATAACGGGCAAGATGGTTATTTCTTTCCTGCGTTAGAGATTGTATTTAATTCGGTGAATCAGCTAATGTGTGTAGTGCAGTAGGCAGACCCGAAGTAATTGAAGTCTTGTCATGAGAATGAAATACATTTTGGACATTATTAAGAAAATGGATAACGTGTCTGAATTCTCTCAGATGCCTTCCGTGATTGATATTCGCCAACTGGGAAGTGTACATATTCATGCTTGATCATCTTTCATACGTATTGTGTGCACATAACAGTTGCGGAATATGAGAGTCTATCAGGAAAAAGTGAGAACTGTGGAGACCGGAAGTCAGAGTCAAAACGTGTGGTGCTTGAAAAGCATATCTCGTCAGGCAGCAACCGAAAAGCTCTCTCCTGCTCCTTGGATGATGCCTGACTGGCTAAGCTCATCGAGCGCCATACGTTTTGCCTTTGGGTGGATATCAATCCTGGTAAATTGGTAGCAACGGAAGAATATTATTGATGGTTTTCTGCACAAGCTGAAGATTTTAGATACAAGAACAATCACGCTATAAGCAGAGGAGATCTGACTGTTTCAAAAGTGGGATTGAGTTTCGACTGGGACTGAAAACCATTTTTTTTTGCTCGCAACTGACGATCGACGTTGCCTTACGTAAGCTTTACCATTTATTTCTCTGTCTTTTTAACTGCCCGCTGAGTCCTCTGAGACATTTCTCGTTAAGGAAAGATCAGAGACATGGGAAGGGCAGGTGAATGAGAACAGGCACAATGTGAGTGTATAATAGAGGCATTCTGTCTTCCTTATTATGTTGGTCAAGACTATGCAGAGTAAAATTTTGCGAGATTGAATTGGCTTCAGTTGTGTATGAAAGGTTATGGATACAGAATTATCTTTATAAAAACGCTGATCACATCTCACTTGGAGAATCCAGCTGAGGAATTAGAATTACAAATTCAACAGAACCGATCTTTATAGCGCAGCAATTAGTCCAATCCCCTAAAGAACAATGTCATCCATACTTCAGAGTCAGCAATGGAGACCTTGTTTTTGAATTCAAAAATATCTGTGCAATTAAATCCACTTTAATCAAATTCGCAAAACGCGTCAAAAACAGAATGTTTTGAATTTGCGGCGGGGTTCGGATGGTTGGAGGCAATGATTGATGTCATGAAACTCTTGATTTAGCAAAAACAATGTTGTTCTTGTTTGATTCACGTCAGCGGGAGTGTTTCGAAATTTACTTTTTCAGGATGTTGGTAATTCACGAAAAAATTCCCGCGAAGATTTAAAGTCTAACTGGAACATTTGCTGATGTTGAAGCACTTCTACGAATATCACTAATTGTGGTCTGATATTGGAGATTGAAGCACGTTCTGTGAAAGCTACTGTTAGAGTTGCAAATAGAACATTCAAAAAATATGACACCGCCGAACGTTTTCAGTACCGACACAAATTATTCCAAAGAGCCAGTTAATCTACAATCGCCTTACTAACTACCCGACTGTCCCCGAATTCCCCAAGTGCATCTTCGAACCGTTGAGACTCTGATGTATTTGTCATCTCGAAAAACCTAACCATCCCGACCACCTCTCGATAATCTGCAGATACTTCAGATATCGGAATACTGATGCATTTTGTTGCATCAAAGACTTTCTCATTTCAAAATGAAACTAGATTTTCCCCCTGTTTGAGGCTTCGCTGCCTGAGATAATGCCAAATCCTGCCAAATCGTCGTAAAATTTTGATATTATAATTATTTCCACATTTTCACATGTATGGAAGTATTAATGTGAAACGTTAGTTGTAGTTCTTGAGCAAATGCTCCGAGACAGTGTAATGGTCGAATGCATTTTGTCAGAAGGTAAAATAGTAATGGTGCGACACGATCTCCCCCCAAAAAAACAACATGCTGGACACATAGTAAAAAAGGCGTGGTCACGACTGAGAGAGAGAGTAAATTGAGGGATGTGTTGGCCAGGTTGATATTATTTTCAGATAAATGCTCGGCACAACATCGTGATCCAAAGGCCCTGTACTACTCTATACAGTTCTCTGTTCTACGTTCGATGTTCTCTGCATCACATCCGAAGAATTTGAAAATTGTTACAATTTCACGACCCTATGACTACTTCTGTTGGCTTCGTTCATCTGTAAGGTGTTATTGTAGTATATTGTTAGGAAGACCACCTCATCACCAAAATCCCGCTAATGAATTCCCACCACATCATAAAGATGTTCCGTAACACTCTGAGTCGGCCGATTTTTCAAATAACTGCAATGTACAGAACAATTATAAAAATAAACATGTCGTGAGTGCTTTATCCGAAAGAGGGAATAAAAATTTGGAAACTCTCACAAAAGTGTTATCAAGAGGGCTGTGTACAGAATTGAGTGAGGTCACTTCGGAAGAAAATGGCCGTGATTTTAATTCCAGGTGAAAAGTGGTTCACATTTGATCTACACTTACGAGAGTTCACGAGGCTGAGAGGTGATCTGAATATATAATACAGGAATGCTGCGTGACAAGATATTCGAGAGGTGGAAAACTTTTAACGAGTCGATTTATAACTTGACATGATAATGGGATTGAGGAGAAAGTGAGGTCTGCAGATGCTGGAGATCAGAGCTGAAAATGTGTTGCTGGAAAAGCGCAGCAGGTCAGGCAGCATCCAGGGAACAGGAAAATCGACGTTTCGGGCATAAGCCCTTCTTCAGGATAATGGGACTGTCTGTCTTCTCCTGGAGGACAGGAATGTTTTGCCATCTCCTCTCCATCTCTTCCCCAATCATCCTCAACCAATTGAACAAAGGCTGCAGTCCAAATCACTCAAGGTCTTCAAGCCTGAAAGATATAGAGTTTGGAATGATCAGGGAGTCAATTGTGCTGGGAAAAAGGCAGGAATCTGACTACAGCTATCTTTCATGAATCATTACTTTGTGATTATTAGCATCAATGAGATTTGGAAATCTGCGCTCTTCATGTCTCTTTTGTGAAGAAGCATTTGTCTTTTGAACTGTCTTACTTCCCTCTTGAGAATGATTTGAATTGGAAAACGTCATGTGACCATATGGCTCAGAGGCTGGAAAAACAGGCAATAAGATTGCAAATGGAATGTTTGCAGTTATTGTTCAAGTACAGTAACAAAGACATAGGGAACTTTTGCTACAACTGCACAAGGCATTGCTGTTTTCAAGTCTGCAGTACCGCATAAGGTTTTCGTCATTTCACTTGAGAGACATGTTACTACATTGGCGGAAGTTCAGGGTAATTTCCACAGATCGATTCCAGATGTAACGTCCTTGGCTTATGGAGACATATTGAGCAGTTTAGGGCTAATTGCTCGCAGGAGTTTAGAAGAATGAGAGGAGTTCTAATTAACGAGGTTTTGATGCGAAAGATTATTGGCAAAGGCAAAGCAGAGGTCTTGCACTTTCAGGAGGGACAATCTAGATTGATAGATTATAGTTTTAGGAGAAAGGAGAGCAGATGTAGACATGATGAGCCAGAACTTTCTTTCTCAATGCATTGAGCGTACTTACCTTGATGGTCGCGGCCCTCCACTGTTGTTTCAGCAGGAGTAAGACGGGAGCGTCGAGCAGGGGGCTGATGGGAAGATGAAGCACGGATAAAGATATTTATCTCATCCACTAAAGGATAACGAGGGAAGGTTGTGCGTCGTACCTGAGAGAATGGGTGAGATTCTGAATGATTACTTTGCATCAGTGTTCACTGAGGAGAGGAATATCATGAATTTTGAGAATAGAGGTAGAGGTTTGATTAGTCTGGATCATGTTGACATCAGTAGGAAAGATGCACTGTGTAGGATAGAGGGTATTAAGGTGGAAACATCACCAAGACCGGATGGGGTCTATCCCAGGTTGCTGAGGGAGTCGAGAGAGGAAAAAAGCTTGGGCCCTGACAGATATCTTCGTGGCATCCTTAAGTACAGGTGAGGTGCCGGAGAACTGGAAAGTTGCTCATGTTGTCGCCCTGTACAAGAAGGGTAGTAGGGATATTCCGAGTAACTACAGACCAGTGAGCCTGACGTCGGTCGTAGGAAAGTTGCTGGACAGGGTACTGAGGGATTGGATCTATTTATATTTAGGAAATAATGGGTTTATGAGTTCTAGGCAACGTGGGTTTGTGCGGGGGAGATCGTGCCTTACTAACTTAATAGAGTTCTTCGAGGAAGTAACCAAGTTGATAGATGAAGGAAAGGTTGTTGATGTCATATAAATGGACTTAAGTGAGGCGTTTGATAAGTTTCCCAATTGTAGACTAATGGAGAAAGTGAAGTCACATGGTGTGCAGGGTGCTATAGTTAGGTGGATAAAGAACTGGTTGAGCAACAGGAGACTGAGAGTAGAAGTTGAACGGAGTTTCTGGAAATGGAGAAGGGTGACCAGTGGTGTTCGATAGGGTCAGTGTGTGGCCGCCTGTATTTTGTAATGTACATAAAAGATCTGGAAGAGGGCACTGATGGTATGATCAGCAGGTTTGCAGATGACACGAAGATTGGTGGAGTATCATAAAGCATAAGGGACTGTCAGAGAATACAGGAGAATACAGATAGATTGGAGAGTTGGGCGGAAAAGTGGCAGATGGAGTCAAATCCAGAAAAAAATGTGAGGCGATGCATTTCGGCAAGCTAATTCTCGAGCGAATGATACAATGAATGGAAGAGCCTTGGGAAAATTTGGTGGGCAGTGATATCTTGGTGTTCACCTCCATTGTACACTGAAAGTTGCTGCACAGGTGGATAGAGTGGCCAAGAAGGCATATGGTATGTTTGTCTTCATTTGACGGGGTATTGAGTACAAGAGCTAGCAAGTCATGTTAAAATTGTACAAGACATTGGTTCGGTCGCATTTAGAATACTGTGTATAGTTCTGTTCACCACATTATCAAAATGATGTGAACGCTTTGGAGAGGGTGCAGAGAAAGTTTACGAGGACTTTGCCTGGTATGGAAGCTGCTAGCTATGAAGAGAGTTTGAGTAGATTAGGTTTATTTGCATTAGAAAAAAGGAGATTGATGGGTCCTCAATCTGGAGCTGGATGTACTTCGAATTATTTCTGAGGTTGAAGGCGATATTGCGAGGAGTTAGTGGGAGGTAGTCAAACCTCAGGTGCAAGAAAAAGACAAACAGATTACAATCAGCAGACGGAAAGATAACAGACAGACAGTGCAGGTAACCTCTGGGCCGTTCGCCTCAACAACAATATATCGTTTGGAAACTGTTGGGGGGGAGCTTACCGGAGTAAACCATGCAATCCAATTCTCTGGCACAGAGTCTTTTCTTGTTGCTCCGAAGGGAAGGGGGGAGATGAGCAGAGCATTATTCATGGAGGATTACATAGTTAGATGACAGATAGTCGCTTCTGTGATAACCACAGTATCTCGTGTTTAGTGTATTTCCTCCAAAGTGCCAGGATTCATGATGTCTCAGTCAAGTATTTGAGATACTTGATGGGGGTTTGGGGTGGCGAGCACCGCCAATCGTGGCCCACATTGTTACTAACGACAAAAGTCGGCAAAAGGATTGGCATTTATGGCAAGAATCCAGGGGTGTAGAGTGGAAGCTTAGTGCGAGAACAAACGGAATTGTTATCTCTTTTCTTTTTGCTCATGCCACGTGCTAGTGAAGCGAGGAATACGGAGAGAGAGGAGCTGAAACCGTGGTACAGGAATGGTACAGGAGGGAGGTTTTAAGATACTTGGAAAATTGGGGTTCATTCTGGGGAAGGTGGTACCTCTAAAAACAGGATAGTCTACACATGAACTAGTAATGTACAAATATCCTGGGGGTGAACGTTTCTAATGTACTTCGCAAGGGAGAAAACTACTTTAGCAGGGTAAGAAAAACCTAAGTTTTAGTTCCAGCATCCAGGAATTTGTGAGATTTGAGGTCAGAAATGAGGTTTCAAGGTCGCAAGAGTGCACCAGCAAGCATGAAGGTTGTTTGAACTGTGTCTACGTCAACATGTGGAAGATCCAAAAAAAGGTGAATGGCAGAATTGTTTGGTACCTGTGACTTCGATGATGTGGCCATTTCGTAGACATTGATCGAGCCGAGACCAGAATGATTGTTTTAGGTTCCGGTATTTAGTGGTTTCAGTAAAAGCAGAGAAGAAGGTAAAAGAGGGGATGGTGCGAGTGCACCAGCAAGCATGAAGGTTGTTTGAACTGTGTCTACGTCAACATGTGGAAGATCCAAAAAAAGGTGAATGGCAGAATTGTTTGGTTCCTGAGACTTCGGTGATGTGGCCATTTCGTAGACATGGATCGAGCCGAGACCGGAATGATTGTTTTAGGATCCGGTATTTAGAGGTTTCAGTAAAAGCAGAGAAGATGGTAAAAGAGGGGATGGTGCAGCTTTGTCCACCAAGGAAAGGACTACAGTGGCAATGAGGACGTTTCAGGACTCATCTGCTGAAGTAGTATGGGCTGAGTTTACAAACAGGAAAGGAGGGGTCAAACGTTTTCTCCAGGCCTCGGAATACTTCCACAGATGTAAAGGAAAGGATAGCAAAAATAATTCTGGAGAGGAGCGAGAGTGACAGTGTGGTTGTAACGGAGGACATTAAGTTTACAAATATTGACTGGGAAAAATGCAGTTCGAGTACTTTAAGTGGGTCCGTTGTGTGCAACATGGTTTCCTGACACAGCATGCAGACAAGCTAACAAGGGGTGAAGCCATATTGAATTTGGTACAGGGTAATAAGCCAGGTCAGGTATTCGATTTGGCGGTTGGTGAGCACTGCAGTGATAGGGACCACAATTCGATTGTGTTAACTTCAGAAATGGAGATGGATAGGAAAATAAAACAGGGCATGAGTTATTGCTGAGATAAAGGCAATTAAGATGCGATTAGGCAACGATTTAGGATGTACAGGAGGGAAGTAAACTGCAGGAAATGGGCACCATTGAGATGTGAAGCTCATTCAAGGATCCGCTCCAGCGTGTCCTTGATAGGTATGTGCCTGTCAGGCAGAGAAAAAGTAGTCGAGCAAGTGAGTCAAAGTTTACTAAAGAAGTTGAATCTCTTGTTAAGAGGAAGAGGCAGGCATATATTAGGATGAGACGCGAAGGCATAGTACGGGTGCTTAAGCGTTACAAGTTCCCCAAGAGTGAACTAAAGCGAGGGCTAAGAAGAGCCAGGAGTGGAAAGAAGAAGTCATTGGCAGACAGGATCAAGGACAACACTAAACTTCACTGTGGGTATATCAGGAATAAAATAATCACTTGAGAAAACTTTAGGCCAATGAAGCTAGTAGTGGGAATTTGTGCGTGGAGTCCGAGGAGATTGGGAAAGCGCTAAATGAACATTTCTCCTTAGTATTCAAAAACGAAAAAGACAATGTTGTAGAGGAGAATACTAAGATATAGGCTATTATCCAAGACGGGGTTTAATTTCACATGGAGGAGCTGTGAGCAATTCTGGAGAGTTCGAAAACCTACAGATCCCTTGGAATGGATGGGATCTATCATAGGAATCTCTGGGATTCCAGGGAGGAGATTGTTTTTGATCTTTATGTCGTCATTCTCCAGTAGGCTGGAGGATAGCAAATGGTTCTACCTTGTTCAAGAAGAGACAACCCTGGTCATGATAGACCAGTGAAACATAGTTCAGTTGTGGGAAAAGCGTTGGAAAAAATATAATAGTTAGGGTATATAATCATCTCGAGAGAAATTAGTTAATTTAGGATAGTCAAGACATGTTTACCAAGGAAATTTCGTGCCTCACGCATTTTATTGAGTTCATTTAAATTGGTGAACAAACAGGTGGAAGAAGATGAAGCTTTTATTGTCCTGTATATGTATTTCAGTAAAGCGTTTGACAGAGTTCCCCACGGTAGATTGTTGCACAAATATGGAGGCATGTGATTAAGGGTGATTTAGCTGTTTGGATCCGAAATGGGCTCCTGAAAGAACACAGAGGTTGATGGGAAACGTTAATTTTGAAGTTCAGTTAATAGTAGTGTACCACAAGGATCTGCTTTGGTGCCTTTCATGGCTGCCATTTTCCAAATGACCTCAACGATGGCGAGGAATGATGGATTAGTAAATTTGCAGATGCCAGTGGAGTTTTACATCATGCTGAAGGGTGTTGCAGGTTAGTCGGGGACATAAATAAGCTGTAGAGCTGGACTGGGAGGTGGCAGTGGAGTTTAACGCTGAAGAGTGTGATGTCGATCACATTGGAACGAGCAACAGGAGTGAACAATACTGGGCTAAAGGTAAGATTCTTGGAAGTATGGACGAACAGAGTAATTTCGTTCTCCGTGTACACAGAGCCTTTTTCATCAGATGGTGATGGCAAGCACGAGGTGACACAGCTATAAATTAACAGGTGATACATAGGACCGATATCAGAGGTAGCTTCTTAACTCAGGCATTAGGAGGGATGTGGAAAGCCCTGTTTGCAAGAGTAGACTCACCAACTTTAAAGGCACTTAAATGGCCATTCGATAAACATATGGATGAAAATATAACAGTCATATAGATAGTCTTCAGCTTGGTTCGAAAGGTTGGCACAACATCGATGGTCATAGGGCCTGCACTGCACTGTAATGTTCTACGTTCTATATTATTTTGTGTGTTTTTTTGTGGATTTCGTCCTGCTTGAATATGGTGAAAGACATAACAGTGAGTAAATTGAAGTGTGCATGTGTAAA
>NW_025205194.1:7200-10182 GCF_004010195.1 Chiloscyllium plagiosum | reverse complement strand
TCGGATGTTGCCTGACCTGCTGTGCGTTTCCAGTGCCACACTCTCGACTCTGATCTCAAACACCTGCAGTCCTTACTTTCTCCCAGAAAATATGGAGACGTGGAATTGTGGGTGACTTAGCGTTTGGATTACAAATCGGCTAGCTGAAAGCAGACAGAAGGTAGTAGTTGATGGGGAATGTTCATCCTGGAGTTTAGTTGCTGGTGGTGTACTGCAAGGATCTGCTTTGGAGTGACTGTTGTTTGTCCTTTTGAAAATGACCTTAATGAGGGTATAGAAGGATGAGTTAGTAAACTTACGGTTGACAATAAGGTCGGTGGATCTGTCAGCAGTGCTGAAGGATGTTGTAGGTACTGAGCTGTAATGTTCTATGTGCATGGACCTACAATGGGCTAAATAGCTTCCTTCTGTGATGTAACGATTCTGAGGTACTCTGGCCCACAATAAAAGCTTTAGGTGCCTGGAGAGACAAGCTAGTCCAGTAAAGGACACACACTGCACAATCATAATAGATTGATTCAATTTCATGCAGTCAGGAGGACGTTCACCCGAGGGAATTGCCGTCAGAGGATTCAATTAATAATAAGGTTTCAGAATAACACAAAAATTTAAACAATATCACAGCAGCAGAATAGTTGGCAGCAGAGTAAAACTTACAGTTCCAGATATTTCCAAGTTCAGCATTGTGTACAATTTTGGTCACCATGCTATAGGAAGGATGGTATTAAACTGGAACTTTAGAAGGATGTTGCCAGGACTCAAGGGTCTGAGTCATAGGGAGAGGTTTGATAAGCTGGGACATTTCTCTTTCGAGCGCAGGAGACTGAGGGGAGTGAAGTTCTTCGAGAATCTAGTCATGGCCTACATCAGTTCCAGCCTGCCTCGATCCCCTACAATTTTCCTACCAGTGGAATGGGTCCATAGCGGGTGCCATATCCCTGGAACATCTGGACAACAAGGACACCCACGTCAGATTCCTGCTCATTGACTATAGGTTCACCTTCAACACCATTATTCCCTTCAGACTGATCACCAAACTCCCTGACCTTAGTCTTAGCTCCGCCCTCTGAAGTTGGATCCTCAGCTTTCTGACAGACAGTGCACAATCAGTGATAATAGGTAAGTGTGTTTCTTCCACAATGACATTCAACACTGAAATCCCAAAGGATGTGTCCTCAGCCCCCTACTATACCCCTGTAAACCCACGAGTGTGTTGCCAAATTTTGAACGAATGCCATCTACATGTTCACTGATGTCACCATCATAGTAGGACAGGTATGTAATGATGGCAAGTCAAAATACAGAACGGAAATAGAGGATTTAGTGATGTGCTGCACTGAGACTATCCTCTCTTTCAACGTCGGCAGAACTAACCAACTTATTAATGACTTGAGAAAGAAATGAGGAGAACATGCCCCCATCTGCATCAATGGAACTGAAGTTGAAAGGGTGGAAAGCATTAAGTTGCTTGGGGTGATGATAACCGACCTCCCATGTAGATGTGACAGCCGAGATGGCACAAGAACGCCCCGTCTTTCTCTGGCAGCTCAGGACATTTGACATGTCCACAAAGACCCTCACCAATGTCTACAAATGCACAACTGACAGCAAAGTATCTGCGTGCATAATGACCTGGTGTGGCCACAGCCCTGCCCAGGACAGGAAGAGAAATGACAGAAGGTTGTGTGCACAGCTCATGCAATCACTGAAACCAACGTCCCATCCATTGTCTCCATTTACACAGCTCACTGCCGCGGAAAGGCTGACAACATTATCAAAGACCTATCGCACCCTAGATCTCCTGCAATCTCTTCCATCATGCAGACAATACAGGAGCTTGAACACACAATCCAGCTGCTCATGAACAGCATCTTCCCAGCCATTATTAAACTAAGGAATGGACTCTCTAACTTCAAATAATGCTGACCTTGCTCACATTGATGTTGCCAATAGCATGCCCTGTCTAGTGTAGCCTGTATGCCTCAGACTGAGTTTTCCCTTTACCTAATGATCTGTATGTCCTTGCTTATTGTAGGAGCGAGATTCCCCAGCTAGGGACAAAGACTCTGGAGGCAGACAGGACACAGGCACGGAATGGACTTTAATTCAAGCAAAACCTGGTTAATGCTGGGAGGATACCAAAGGATCTTCCTCGAATCTGGCTTTGACATGAGAAGACAATCCTTTACTTAACGTTTAGCTCAGATCAGAAGGCAAATCAATGACCCACTTCGATTTGTCAGTAAAAAGACAGTATTTTTATAAGTTCTGTGTTGCAATGATCGAACACAACCTTGTCAGTGTACCCTCCACTCCCCTTCTGCAGAACCAATCTTGTAAAACAACTGATCAATGATGGACACGCATGGACAGCCCGATGTTCATATTTGTTTCGGATGTTTAACGATTTCTGTTATATCTAGTCCTTGGGATCTTTCTATAATGCATTCCAAAGTTCGGGGCTGTGCTCTTTTAAGTCATATCCCTCATTGTTTATCTTGGAGGATTGCATAAATTCTATTCTCCAATGGGCAGTCTAGCTCTTATCAAATTCCGTGATCATATTTTACATTAAAAAGTTGATTCTGTTACAAAATTCGTAATATTATTATTATATCTACTGTTAACCTTTTTCTCAGCGAATTAAATAAGACATGCCAGACATATCTTTAAGGTTTTATAATTACGTGGAAATCTATGTCCATGATTAGTTACCAAATATTTAACTAGAAATTATTACTATTGTAAACAGTTTCAAAGGCGCAGCTAGCTTCGGAAAGATAACTTTAGATGCTGTTTTGGTGGATGAACAGAATCCTTACTGAGATCAGAATAAGTTATCTTTTGCAGTGATTATTCAAAGTTTTTGTGCTACAATTTCATTATTTCATCTGTGTTCTGTTACAAATCATCAATTTTTTAAAAAGGAACTTTCTTTATCACGATGTTGGCATGTTTCAGAATCTTGCGAATCAGATTATC
>NW_025205194.1:0-4795 GCF_004010195.1 Chiloscyllium plagiosum | reverse complement strand
CTGGTGTACAGGGAGATCCCAGATCCTTTTCAATGTTACAGTTCCCCACTTGGTGGATCTGCGTAAACTGGTCTCTGTGCCAATGTATTACCAGTACTGGCTTCTGTCTTCATAACTCACTGCCCTGCATGGAACTCAGAGGTCTGTCCAAGCAATAACAAAAGAAAAGTGCAGTTCCTTTTATAGATCGACATTTCTCAACCACTCCCTTTTCAAATGGTTCGCTGGTATTTTAGTGTTTCCCAACAAAGTAGACAACATCACATCTATCCACACTGCTCTTCGTCTGCCACATGAAGACCATTTGTTTCAATCCATTTGTTTCAATCACCTTGAAGATTTTTCACATCGTCCTCACTTTTCAAAATCCTAGTTCCGTCAGCAGACTTGGAAACTTTGCATTTTATTCTCAACGAGATGTCTGAGATGTATTGTGAATATCTAGCGCCCCAGCACCAATCATTGCGATCCCTCATGTGCCTTCCAAACTGAAAGCCATCCATTTATTCATACGCATTATTCTGTCAACACTCAATTTAAACACCATGTTCATATGTTATCCCTAATCCCATGTGTTTTTACTTTGCAAACTAGGCTTGGGACTCTATTACAATTCTTGCTGAAAATCCAAGTTCAGTGCCTCTATTGTTTTTTTTCCTGTAATTAATCAGTTTCTCAAATATGTTTCCCATTTCATCAATGTGTGTTGAATTTTTTTCTATGCCCATTATATTCAGTTCCAATAATTTCTCCAAATTAGTTTATTTACTAATTTCATTCTATATCCTTTTCTCATCAGACTCAGGTTTTCTCTTATGCTGGGAAGGCTTTGTTTATGTATTTTTCTGTGAAGACAGAAGTGAAGTAGTTGTGTCATGTTTCTCTGTACTCCATTCTCCATTCCCTGGTTTCAGACTGGAAGGAAGCTGAATCTTTGACTAAAAAGAACAGCCGTTGTCAATTCACCCTATCCATGCCCCTTGTAATCTTAAACCTGAGTTACTCAACTTTCCTTGCTCCAAAATAAATAACTCGAGCTTACCCATCCTCTCTCCACAGCTCATATGTTCCATCCCAGGGAACATCCTGGTAAATCTCCTCTGCACCTCCTCCAATACAATCACATCCTTCCTGGAATGGGGGTCCCAGAACTGTACACAATATTTCATTTGGCCTTACCGAAGTGCTATATAAAACTCGTATAATCTTTGGGTCAATGAATAAAGGCTTTATCTATAGTCATGCTGAACTAATCAATTATCATATCCAGTCACATTCAGAGATGTGTGGAGAAGCACCCTCTGAGCTTGCTAGTGTGATGCCATTCTTTGAGTCCTCCCCTGTCTGGATCCTTCTCCCAAAGTGTATCACCTCATATTTATCAGGGTTACATTCCAACTGCCATTGATCTGACCATCTGACCATTCCATCTGTATCTTTCTGTAACATAACCACACGGCCAATCTTTGTGTCAAACACAAACTTACTTATCACACTCCCCCTACCCACTTAAAATTCACATTGCTTACGAATACCACAAATAATAAGGGACACAGCACTGATCTCTGCGGTGCAACAGGGAGATTGGGCTCCAGTCACACAAACACCCTTCTACCATGAAGTTGAGTTTGGATGCAACTTGGCAAATCACTAATAGGCCCTACATGTTCCTTGGTTGTTCTGTTCCACCTGAAATACGTGAAGAATATCTGGGGATTCTCCTTAATCTTGCCCTGCCAGCAGGCTTCCATGCCCCTGTGTTAGTCAGCCCCCTCCGAGGGAAGAATTTCCTCCTTATTAGGGTTTTAAATGGCATATTACCTCTATATTCCGATTCCCTTAAACAAACTCCAACCTAACTTTAACTTTCCAATGACACGTATTCCTCCAAATACCATTCACACTAATTGCATTTCCGAACTGACTGTGTGAGTTATAGAGATGTAAAGCATGGAAACAGACCTTCAGTCCAATCCGTCAATGTCTAGCAAATATCCCAACCCAATCTAGTCCCACCTGCCTGCACCCGGTCCATATCCCTCCAAACCCTTCCTATTCATATAACAATCCAAATGCCTTTTAAATGCTGCAATTGTACCAGCCTCCAACACATCCTCTGGCAACTCATTCCATACACGTACCACCGTCTGTTGAAAAGGTTGCCCCTTTAGGTCTCCTTTACATTTAGATTTAAATCAGATTACTTACAGTGTGGAAGCAAGTCCACACCGACCCGCCGAAGCACAACTCACCGAGACCCAATCCCCTCCATTTACACCTTCACCTAACACTATGGGCAATCTAGCAGAGCTAATTCACTTAAGTTGCACATTTTTGGATTGTGGGAGGAAAACCACGCAGGCAAGGGGAGAATGTGCAAACTCCACACTGCCTGAGGTGGGAATTCAACCTGAGTCTCGAGCGTTGTGAGGCAGCATTGCTAAGCACTGTGCCACCATGCCGCCCAACATCTTTCTCCTCTCACCCTAAACTTATGCCCTTTAGTTCGGACTCCCCGACCCCAGGTAAAATACTTCGTCTATTTATCCTCTCCATGCCTTTCATAATTTTGTACATCTGTATAAAGTCACCCCTCAGCCTCCAACGCTCAAGGCAAAACAGCCCCAGCCTGTTCAGCCTCTCCCTATACCTCAAATCCTCCAACCCTGGCAACATCATTGTAAATCTTTCCTGAACCCTTTCAATTTTCACAACATAATTACGATAGGAAGGAGACCGGAATTCCACGCAATATTCCATGTTTGGCCTAACCAGTACAGCCGCAACATGACCTCCCAACTCCAATACTCAATACTCTAACCAGTAGAGGAAAGCATACCAAACGCTGCCTTAACTATCATATCTACCTGTGACTCCACTTTCAAGGAGCTATGAACCTGCACTCCAAGGTCTCTTTGTTCAGCAACACTCGACAGGACCTTGTCATTAAGTGTATAAGTCCTGCTAAAATTTGCTTTCCCGAAATGCAGCACCTCGCATTTATCTGAATTAAACTCCATCTGCCAGTTCTCAGTACGTTGGCCCATCTGATCTACATCCTGTTGTACTAGGAGGTAACCTTCTTCGCGGTCCACTACACTGCCAATTTTGGTGTCATCTGCAAACTTACTGACGATACCTCTTACGCTCGTATCCAAGTCATTTATGTAAATGACAAACATAGAGGATCCAGCACTGATCCTTGTGGTACTCCACTGGTCACAGGCCTCCAGTCTGAAAAACAACCTTCCACCTCCACCCTCTGTCTTCTACCTTTGAGCCAGTGTTGTCCCTGTATTCCCTGAAATCTAAACTTGCTAACCTGTCTTCCATGGAGACTCTTGTCGAAGGCGTTACTGAAGCCCATATAGATCACATCTACCGCTCTGCCCTCATCAATCTGCTTCGTTACTTGTTCAAAAAAACTCAGTCAAGATTGTGAGATATGGGTTCCCACGCACAGAGCCATGTTGACTGTCCCTAATCAGTCCTTGTCTTTCCAAATGCATGTACATCCTGTCCTTCAGGATTCCCTCCAACAACTTGCCCACCACCGACGACAGGCTCACTGGCCTATAGTTCCCTGGCATGTCCGTACCACCGTTCTTAAACAGTGGCACCACGTTTGCCAAACTCCAGTCTTCTGGCACCTCTCCTGTGACTATCAACGGTACAGACGTCACAGCAAGAGGCCCAACAATCACCTCTCTAGCTTCCCACAGAGTTCTAGCGTACACCTGTTCAGGTCCTGGGGATTTTTCCACCTTTACCCGTTTCAACACATCCAGCACTTCCTCCTCTGTAATATGGACATTATTCAATGTGTAACGATCTATATCCTGACATTCTCTACCTTTCATATCCATTTCCACAGTAAATACTGATGCAAAATACTCCTTTAGTATCTCCCCTATTTTCTCCGGCTCCACACAAAAGCTGCCTTGCTGATCTTTGAGGGGCCCTATTCTCTCCCTAGTTACGATTTTGTCCTTAATGTATTTGTAAAAATCTTTGGATTCTCCTTAATTCTACTTGCTAACGCTATGCCATGGCTCCTTTTTGCACTCTTGAATTCCCTCTTACATATCCTCCTACTGCCTTTATATTCTTCTAAGGATTCCCTCGATCTATCCTGTCTATACCTGACATATGCTTCCTCCTTTTTATTAATCAAACCCTTCTGTCATCCAGCATTCCCTGTATCTACCAGCCTTTTCTATCATCCTAACAGGAATATACATTCTCTGGATTATTGTTATCTCACTTCTGCAGGCTTCCTATTTTCCAGCCGTCCACTTACATATGAACATCTGCCCCCAATCAGGTTTTGAAAGTTCTTGCCAAATACCTTCAAAATTGGCCTTTCTCCAATTTAGAACCTCAACTTTAAATCTGGTCTATCCTTTTCCATCATTATTTTAAATCTAATAGAATTATGGTAGCTGGCCCCAACGTGGATCTCCACTTTCACCTGCCCTGCCTTATTTCCCCAGAGTGGGTCAAGTTGTGCACCTTCTCTACTATGTTCATCCACATACTGAATAAGAAACTTTTCTCACTTCTCAAATTCCTCTCCATCTAGACCTTTAACGCTATGGCAGTCCCAGTCTATGTTTGGAAAATCTCCGACCATAATCACCCTACTTTCTCGCAGATAGCTCAGATCTCCTTACAAGTTTGTTTCTCAATTTCTCTCTGACTATTAGGGGTTCTATAATACAATCCAAATAAGTTGATCATCCCGTTCTTATTTCTCAGTTCTCCCCAAATAACTTCCCTGGATGTATTTCCAGGA
>NW_025205193.1:8603-10181 GCF_004010195.1 Chiloscyllium plagiosum | reverse complement strand
TGAGGAGATTGGTTTGGATTTCAGTTCACAGAAAAGAGCAATTGTGAGACTGAGATTTAAAGCTTTGGGGGAACAAAGAACCTACAATTTAATACTATCACTGTCTTATGAATTTCCATCCTGTGTTAACGGTGGTGACCTGTTTTCTCTGTTGTCGGGTTCTGAAAGGGTGGATTTGTGGATGAGAAATTCAAATTGAACTTCACGTTCCGTTTTGATAGTTACTTGATCCGTGCCGATCTGAATATCATTGGCCTTTTCATATGGAAGGAAAGGTGTGTATTCTGTCCATGGGCGAATATTTCAAATGTCAGTGTGACTGGAAACATTACTGAGACACAGCCAAATCCATGTTAGTGTGGTGAGTGTGGAGAGAGAGAGTTCATTTGTTGTTAACAGTCTGAAGAAACATGGCACATTTCCCAGGAACAATTAAGCTACAGATTTGTTTTGTATGAGGACAAATTTTTAATTAACCATGCAACCAGAAAGACACAAGGATGCCTGCTATGGAAAATGCTATGAAAACAGGATTGTTGTAAAGGAGTTAATTATCGATCATGGCTTGTAATCCATTGGCGTTGTCACGTCGGTTCCAGTGCCATGGGGAAACACTGGAAATGTGATGAGTGCAATGTAGGTTTCAGTTATAAAACTGGAAAAAGCGCATAAGAAAATTACAAGAATTTTTGCCAGGACTCAGGGGTCTGAATTATAGGGAGAGGTTGGACAAGCGAGGATTTTTTTTTTGTTTAGAGCAGTGGAAACAGAGGGTGATCTTTTCTGGAAGTATATAAGACCATGAGAGGCTTGGGTAAGGTGAATGCACTCCGTCTCTTTCCCAGTGATTCAAGGAGTGGAGGGCATCAGTTTAAGGTCGGAGAAGAAATTATGAAAGGGAACCTGAGGGTCAACAGTTCTACAAAGAGGGTGGTATGTATATATGGAATGAGGTGCCAGTGGAAGTGGTTGAGGTGGGTACATTAACAACATGTAAAAGACATTTGGACAAATACATGGATAGGAAAGGGTCAGAAGCAGATGGGCCAAGTGCAGGGAAACGGGGTTAGCGTGGATAGATATTCTGATCGGCATGGGCCAGTTTGGTCCAAAGGACCTGTCTCTGCTGTAGGACTCTGACTCCAAGTATATTTACTATTTCTCACGCTTTCTCTGGTAGCACCCTGGGATGTATTCCATCAGGGCAAAGAGACTTGTCCACCTTTAGCTCCATTAGCTTATCCAACTCTAACGCCTTCGTGATAATGATTGTTTCTTGGTCCTCACCTTCCTCAGTCTCCTTATCAATTACTGGCATGTTCTTCGTATCCTCCACTGTGAAGACTGACTGCTGTGTACTCCTATTCCTGAACCCTGCTGGATAGGAATAACTGGGCACAGAACTGTGAGAGGTCTTCTTTGAGTCTTTATTGATGAGACATAGCAGTTACCTGGATAGTGTACATGCAGAACACCTCCAGGCAGCATCAAGTAACTCCCCGCCTGTCCGATATGCCGCTCCCATTCTCATACCTTTGTGGTTTGGGACTTTGAATAGAGACTGTCTCTCAGTATTAT
>NW_025205193.1:6483-8296 GCF_004010195.1 Chiloscyllium plagiosum | reverse complement strand
AGTACAAGCTTTTGGAGTGTGCTGTGATTTGTAACTTGATCAGGATTATCTCTATGGTAACAGTTAAGTGCTTCAACAATTACAGAGGCCATATGTTCCCCACACAATAGGTTCCCCTCTAGCAGGGTAAACTGTTATTCCGGCCATGAGGATAGCTACTCATCACTTTTCTCCCCCAATCCCATCCAGCTTTCTGTTTATCTTTAAAGATTTTCGAATCTCCTAGTTTCTCCATGGTCTTTGCCAATTTGTATGCTTTCTATTTCAATTTGATAGACTCCCTTATTTCCTTAGCTACCCATGGCAGATTACTCTTTTTTCCTACAGTCCTTCCTTTTCACTGATATATACTTTTGCTGAACAGTTTGAAAAATTCTTTTATATTCCTCCACTGTCTTTCAACGGTCCCACCCGAAAATCTTTGCTTCCAGTCTACATTAGCCAACTCCTGCCTCATCCTATTTTAGGTCTCCTTTGTTGAAGTAAAGGATCTTGGGATTGGATTTAATCTTCCCGCTTTCCAACTGTATTCTAAATTTAACCAGACTTATCACAAGTCTTTTTATCAGATTACGAGGTGAGACAATGTTTCCTGGGTGTTTTGGTTTTCATTGTCAGAGACCTTGGCTTTGTAATAAAGTACAGGATAGATATTCACAACACCGTATTCTGGACGGTGTGAATGTATTACACAGCCTAAACCATAAATCACTGTCTCCCCTCAGTTTACATGATTTGGAGATGCCAATGTTGGACAGGTGTGTACAAATTTAAAAATCACACAACACCAGGTTATAGTCCGTCAGGTTTAATTGGAAACACACTAGATTTCGGAGCGTTGCTCCGTCATCCTGATCCAATTAAACCTGTTGGACTATAACCTGTTGTATGATTTTTAACTCACCTCAGTTTAAAAATGTAAAATCATTATCTCCCACATACTTCCTCACTATCTAAGTTTGGAACGCTAATCCACCTGACTATCCTGCTTTTTTCGAAAATCTCCTTTGGTGAAGCTGGTGAGTGTTGGATTCAGCTTTCAGGTTATTACCGTAAGAAGATAAGCCCTGGGCCCAGGAGAGGCAATGCAGCCCTTTGAACCAGCTCCACCATTTAATACGGTGATGATTGAGCTCACCTCGGTCTCAGCTGGATTTTCCAGCTCTCTCTCACCCTTCAACTCATTGCAAAATCAACATCTGTATCTCTTCAGTAAATTTGCTCATTGTCCTGGCATCCACTGCATTTTGAATAGGGAATTCCACAGATTCACAGCACATTGAGATAAGTACATTCTTCTTCATGAGAATAGAATAGAGTCCCTACAGTGCAGAAACAGGGTAATCATCCATGGAGTCCACACCAACCCTATAATGAGCATCCCGTTCAGACTCTCCCATTCCCTGTATTTCCCATGGTTATTGGCTTAACCTGCACACGCATGGATACTGTGGGCAATTTAGCATTGCCAATCCACTTAACCTATTCATCTTTGGACAGTGGGATGAAATTGGAGCACCCAGAGGAAACCCGCACAGACACGGGGAGAACATGCAAACTCCACACAGTCGCCTAAGGCTGGTACCAAATCCAGGTCCCTGACGCTGTGAGTCAGCAATGCTAACCATTGAGCCACCTCTGCTTAAAATCTCCTCCTCCTATTAACCTCCCCACGCCCCAGTTGGTTGAATCTATATTCCTTATATCAGAAAATCAGGTTGTGGAAGCAGATATCTCAGTAAAACCCAGTGACAGTCCATATGTTCTGTGTATCTGAATGGGGATTCAAAGTTTGTGCGAAGATTTGTAGCTC
>NW_025205193.1:3153-4427 GCF_004010195.1 Chiloscyllium plagiosum | reverse complement strand
AGGGTTACAGCTTTGGGGGAAGAAAGGGGAAAAAGATATTCCAGAGAAACTAGAATTGTCTGTTCTGAATTTCTAACCTGTACATATTCCTTTATACAGGGTGCTAGATGGTGAAGATTTGCAGACTGAAATCTCAAAATCATTGCAGATCGTGATTAAATTAAACAACATTTGAAGAACCAAAGATAGAGAATCACTCGGCCAAAATCCTGCAACACTCTCCCTCCCAGCATTGTCGGTCTATCTGCGCCAAATGGACTGTGAATGGTTCAAGACATCAGCTCACTACCATCTTCTCCAGGGTAACTAGAGATGGGGAATAAATGCTGGCTGAGCCAGTGATGCCCACATCCTAGAAATGGTTTCTATCTCTAGTTGCTGAAACCCAGTTGCTGTTCCTGCAGGATAATGAGGGACGCTGAGTGCATCCTCCAGGAGGCAGAACTATCACATTACCCCTGCCTACACCCACACAATAACACAACAACACCACTGGAACAAAAGGCAGTGAAGCCAAAGGAGGGCTTACATATAGTTCTTCGAGGTAAAGTCATGAAAGGGGATTGGAACACAGCAGGAACAGGAGACTGAGCTGGATGGTCAGCTGTTTCCCACTAAATGGTGGAGCAGGATTGAAAGGCTGAATCGTCTCCTCCTGCTGCTATCTCCCAGGTCTTCCATGGAGCCGGGGTAGGAAGGAGTAGGCAGGGATTCTCCAGGAGATTGCACTTCGACAATAGTTTTCAGTGAGGGATGGTTTGATGGATTTTATTTAACATTTATCCTTAACACAAGGTTTGTAAATTTTGGTTTTAAAATGTTGTAAAAGTTTTTTGCAGAGCAAATAAAATTAAAGAAAATAACGTAAACTGTCTGAATATAACAGTTTTAAAACTTTCAACCTGTGTAAAACAAAATCCTATCTATTCCCGGACACCATCACTTTCCAGCTACTCAAACTCCAGGGAAATATTCCCTCACTGTCTGAACCTTAGGTTTGATTTAACTACTTTTCAGTTCTCGTTCTGTGAGCTGTGAAGCGTTCTTTTTCCCATTTCTCCGACCCAGAAATTGAGGACTGCAGATGCTGGAAACCAAAGCCTAGATTAGAGTGGTGCTGGAAAAGGGCTTATGCCAAAACGTGGATTTTCTGGCTCCTCTGATCCTGCCTGACCTGCTGTGCGTTTCCAGCACCACTCTGATCTAGACATATCATCACCAGCAGTAAACCATTTGTGTAACCAATTGAATATTTCCAAACAAAGCCCATTACG
>NW_025205193.1:0-2947 GCF_004010195.1 Chiloscyllium plagiosum | reverse complement strand
ACAGGCTGTTGACCAAGGCTGGACTCCAACCTTGTACCTGATGCTGTGAAGCAGCAGTGCTACAGTCACAAATTAAATCAAAACAGATGATCCCTGTTTATTGTCACATTGCTGTTTGTGGAGACTTACTGCACTGAGAGATGCCCTGAGGTTCAGAAAGTGGCAATGTTAGTTCAGTCATCTCCAGCCCAGTTATTGTGGTTAACAACAACATCAATACTCCAGCAGTGTCATCACGTACAAGGTCCTGTCCTGACTCTGATGGACAGTAACATCAGAATCAGAGTCCTGCAGTCCACACGGAGCAGAGGGATGACCACTTCCCTGTGTGCACTCACTGGTCTCTCAATCGTGTTGAAGGCGCAGCAAATCCCTTGTCACACAGAGGGGTGAACAGCTCCTACCCAGTGTGAACCCGCTGGGGTCTCGGAGACAGGATGAATCACTGAATCCCTTCTCCCACACTGAATTCCTAATTCTAACTGAGTACATCCTCCTGTTTCCTCAGTTGTTTTTGACAATCTCATTCCCCTCGCACCAGAACCCGTTCCAGTGTTACAGAAACAGCAGAATGGTCAGCTGCAGCTGGTCACCTGACTGATCACTGGACATGAACGGTTCATTCTCCACAGATGCTACCAGACCTACTGAATGTTTCCAGCAATTTCTGTTTTTATTTCTGATTTCCCAGCATTTCCAGATGTTTGCTTTTCCAATACTAATCTTGTCTGTTGCAGAGGAGTTTATTGATGAGATGCGAGGGGTTTGAAAGTTGTACGTTAGGTCACACATCAGCTATGATCATCCTGAATGGCAGAGTAGGGTTGAGGGGCTGATGGCCTTTGGCCTTCTCCTGTTCCAATGAAAGTTATCCATCGGCAGCTTGTGGTAACATTCCCCCTCACTGCTCACTTCACCTCCACGTCGAACACACTGTTACTGACTGAACAAACCTCCTGTGTTTGAACTAAACCTGCTCATGTTCTGTGGCTCCCTCTCCTGCCATCCGGATTTAACTTTCATCATGGAATGCTGTCTTGTATTGCTGCAGGAATGCCCACAAAGGACTCAGCCTGCAGTCTGTATCCACTGGGGTCCACAATCACCGTTTATTTCATTCTTCCTCTCTCATTCTGGCTATTGAACTCTCGGTTTTAATCCATTCTCCTGTCATGCTCTTAAACATGTCCATGTGGGTGGACTAGAGGCAGCTGGGATTTAATGAAGGGAAGTGGGTATTAGGCGGAAGCACGAGGAGCGGCGACAGCAAAGACAGTTCTCATTGTAACGCCAGAGTTTCTCCATGACCCAGTGAGTGGTGAGGCACCTGAGTTTGTGGGGGAGGCAGATTCAATGAGGGATTTGGTAAGACACTCAGGCACTGACCTGTCCATCTGACTGTTAACTCAGACAGAAAAAAAGATGCACATTTAGATAGCACCTTTGATGATTTGGGGCAATGAAACATGCTTCCAACCCAATAATTGCAACCACAAATCTCTGAAAACACAGACACAAAGCTTTGTACTTGTACAAGGCTGTCTCTGAGCCTCCTCTTTTCTTGAGAAAAGCGTTTTGAGCTGTTCAGCCTTTTCTGGTGATTATTACCGCTATGTTCCTGTGAGATTTGTGACTGAACCTTTATTTTCCTGTTCCTTGTGAGTGATGAAAGTAGCAAAAACAGTTCCTGACCTGTGAGGGGTTTCGGTTGAATGAACCTGGCATTAGGAAAATGTGACAACAATCACAACTAGTTAGAATCACAGAATCCAGTGGGTGCAGAAGGAGTCTATTCGGCCCATCGAGTCTGCAATGACCTGCTCACCTACCGAACCCCCATAACCTCACATTAACTATGGCTAGCCCAACTCACCTAAATTGCACACTGCAGCCATTTTAGAATGTCCAATCCAGTAACGTTACACATTAGGGGGAGGGTCACAAATTACACCCAAATGCTCGGAATTGTGGATGAAGGCTCACAAAAACTTGACTCTGACTCAAATGCTCTGCTTTTCAAAATAAAATCTGGGGGAAACTGCAACCGGAAAGATTTCTGATTATCTCAGGAGGAAGAGAATTCAAAACTTGCGCTGTTGACCCAGGGGGCGCAGTGAAAGTTACAGAGGTCTGGGAACCATGAGAAATGTAACAGGTTGTGAGCAAGGTGGGGGTGAGACAAGGTCAAAAAGACTGTCTGTCACAGGAGAGATTAAACAGCAGAAATGGTAGTCCCTCAAGGCCACGGGAAATGGAATTAGGGCTGGGAAAGAAACAAGGAAACAAGGTGTGCAGCTGTCAAAGAAATACATTTAAAAAACAGATTATAAAAGCATAGAGGGCAGAGTTCACAGTCTGAAATTGTTGCTTTCAATGGTGAATACAAAAAGCTGTAAAGCCTGGGGAGTTCTATTACAGCCAACACATACAGAATGGGCCAAGTGGCCTCGATCTGTGCTGTAACTTGCTGATTTTTTTTCCTGACATTTGTAGTTCAAGTCTGATGACGCTATTAACTTTTCAAATTGGACTGGAGTTTAATATTCTGGAGAAATGTCAAATAAATCACATTGATTACATTATGCAGACCTTAGTCCATAACCCTGCATGTTCCAGCATTTCAGTGACATCCTGCCGGTGGGACAGGACATACAGGGATGGTGACAGTGGTGTCTAGGACACTGTAAGCTATGATTCTGTGTGTATAATTGTGTCAGGTTGTTGCTTGACTAGTCTGCATTCCAGCTCACCCAATAAGATGATAGCAGGGTGAGACACTACAGTTGGAGCTCATCTGCTCGCTAGTTCCTTTCCTTTCTGCTTTTTTTAAAATGTCTTTCTCTCTCACTCTCCCCTTTGCAGACTTTGACACAAGTGTCTCAACATTGAATCATAACAAAAGTTTTGAAAAAACCATGTCTCTACAAGAAATTCAATGGCGGAAAAT
>NW_025205192.1:0-10176 GCF_004010195.1 Chiloscyllium plagiosum | reverse complement strand
TATGCCCATTAATACCTTATTTGGGTTGCCCTCCGCACAGCTCACCCGTTTTCTCACTCTTGGATCTTGTTATCATGTATCCAGCTTTTTTTCTGTCCTAGCCAGATATCCATAAACTCCTTGTTTACTTACCCCTTTTGTCTCCTCTGTCTCCTTGCTCTCGCTCTCTCTTCTCCATTCACCACTTGTTCTGACCTATTAACAGTTCTGATGAAGAATCACTGGACTCAGAATGTTAACTCTGCTTTCCTCCCACAGATGCTGCAAGGCCTGAGTTTCTCTAGCAGTTTATGTCTTTGTTTCAGATCTCCAGCATCTGCAGTTCTTTTATTGTTTAACCAACAAGCAGACTCAGTGGTCTGCCGATCTAGAGAGGCCAGAGACAACCTTCTAGCAATTCATTTACAGGGTGACAGAACTGGATTGAGACCATTATTTAATTTACACAGTTGACTTTTACCCCTCTGCTTTTCATGTGCCATATTCCTCAAGGATTGATTCGGTATTCAATTGAATATTTCTCTGCTTTCAATGCCTATTTTGATTTTGTCACTTCTGAAAATGTTAAAACATGTTTACAAATCTTGCCTGGATCATTGTTAGTGTGTAAGTAGCTGTGACAGATTGCATACTTCCATGATCACGCACTTCTAGCTGGTTGCTCTAAAATGACCGTTATGTAAATGACATATGATTCATATTAGAAAGTCCACTCTCTGGTGCACAGTACTGAGTTATCGCACATCCTTATACGGTTCCTTATGTACCTTACACCCTCACTATCCCTGTAGTACTACAGAATGTAATGAGCCTTCATTTACCTTTGCAAAGCCTGGGCATCCTCACTGACAATGCTTCCACTACCATGAAGATTGGATCATTCCCTCCATTTGGTTCCACTCTTAAGTAAAAGTGATCTATGCTTTGGCATTTGAGCATCTCACAACCTTAAATGTTCTCAGTGTCACTTTGAACATCTTGAACCAGTCACTCCAGGACCATAATTGACAGAATCTGCCATTGCTTCCATGAAGTCTGTGCATGGAATCCACCAATTGGACTTCTCAGATCATGGTTCTTCTTCCAGAGCTTATCATCATCTTGTCTCTGAGCGTAATCTGCTGTGCCTTGATTCTAATTCACAGCTGAATGGGTTAAAACAACAAATAATTTGAAAAGCCAATTCTCAATTCTTGAGAACTAACCGAAACGATTGATGAGAGTAGATTGATAGATGTAGTTTATTTGGATTTTAGTAAAGGCTTTGACAAGGCTCTGCACGCTAGACTAATTAGTAAAGTTAAATCACATGGAATTCAGGGAGAAGTTGCTCATTGACTACAAAACTGGCTTGACAGAAGGAGACGGAGGATGGTGGTAGAGGGTTGTTTTTCAAGTTGGAGGTCTGTGACCAGCAGTGTTTTGTTGGGATTGGTGCTGGGTCAACTTTTGTTTATAATTTAGATAAATGATTTGGATAAGAATTTAGGAGGCATGGTCAGTAAGTTTTTGGATGACCGCAAAGTTGGTGAGAGAGTTGATAGTGAAGAAAATTCCCTAAGCTGACAAAGGGATTTTGGTCAATTGGGCCAATGGGCTAAGGAGTAGAAGACTGAATTTAATCTGGATAATTGTGAGGTGTTGCATTTTTGGTAAAAGAAGTAAGGGCAGGACTTATACAGTTAATGGTAGGGCCTTGGGTAGTGTTGTTGAATAGAGGCCGAGGGGCTCAGGTGCATAGTTCTTTAAAAGCTGCATCACATGTAAATAGGGTGGTTAAGAAGGCATTTAGCATGCTTACCTTCATTGCTTTAGACTGCTCAGTGTCAGAGTTAGGATGTCATATTGAGGTTGTACAAAATGTTGGTGAGGCCACTTTTGGAATACTGTGTACAGTTCTGGTCAGATGTTATAGGGTGAATTAAAAGGATAGACTATAGACTAGATAGGCTGGGAGTTCTTTCACTGGAGCATAGGAAGTTGAGGGGCGACCTTAGAGGTTTCTAAAATCATGTGGGGCAGAGATAAAATGAATAGCAAAGGCCTTTTCCTGAGGGTAGGTGGCTTCAAAATTAGTGAACGTCTTTATCAGGTAACAGGAGAAAAATTTAAAAGGGACTGGAGGGGCAACTTTTTCGTTCATATATGGGATGAACTGCCAGAGGAAGTGGTTGATGAAGATCTCATTACAATATTTAAAAGATATTTGAACAGGTACATGAATAAGAAAGACTTAGAAGGATATGGGCCAAACACAGGCAAATGGCACTGGTTTAGTTTGGGAACTTTGGTTCGATGAGTTGATCAGAGGGTCTGTTTCCATTTGACTCTATCAATGAGGGAAATTGAATACAAAAGCAGAGAGGTTATGTTCCATTTATACATGTGATTAGTGAGACCACATCTGAAATACTGTGCATAGTACTAACCTTATGTAGGGAAGGATATAAATGTGCTGTAGGCGGTTCAGAGAAGTTTTGTCAGACTGATACCTGGAGTAAAAAAATATTTTGAGGTAAGATCTGACAGGTTAGGCATGTGTGTGCTGCAGTTTAGAAGATTAATAGGCAATGTAGTTGAGATATATAAAATTCTGAAGTGTCTTGATAGGGCAGATGTGGAGAGTATATTTCCTTCTCTGAGAGACTCAAGAACTAGTGGTCACTGTTTAAACCTCAGGAGTTGTTCATTTCAATCAGAGATTAGCCAAGCATTTTCTTTAAAAATTGTGAGTGTTTAAAACTCTCCTTGAAGACATGGTGGATCAATGTCCTTGAATATTTCTAAGGAAGTGGTAGATACATTCTTGTTAAGAATGCAGATTTGAGGTTGAAATTAGGTCAGTAATAATCTTAATGGATGGCAGACAAGGCATGAGGGGCTGAATGTCCTGCTCCTTTTCCTAATTCAGAGGTGAAATACAGTTTAGATAGAGATAAATCATGCAGGACAGAAAACTGGAGAGATATCTAAGCATTTCCATTTATCTGTCAGAGTGCAAAGTAAATGTTTTGTAAAGAACACAGTTGCTTACTTGAATGACTCTTTTCTGATTTCATGGACTGGATTTTGTCAATGAGGCAGTAAAGTGCTGCTGGCAACAGGAAAAGGCTCTCAACTCATCCCCCTGAGAGCTTTATTTGACCTCTACACAAAATGGCTGGCATTCCACTTCACAACTATTTCCAAATGGTACAGTAGCCTGAAGATGATGGATACTCCATTCTACTTCCTTTCGTTCCCAAGTAAAGGGAAGATCCCACCTCCCAGCCTCTTCCCCAGAGGCTCCATATTCAGATCCATATATTCCTACTAGTTCATAATATATAGGAACAGGCTTAGGCCATTCAGCCCATCAAGTCTGCTCTGCCATTCGATCATGGCTAATATGCTTCTCACACCCTTTTTTCTACCTTCTCTCCGTAACATTTTAACCCATTACCAATTGAAAATCTGTCTAACCCCTTCTTAAATTTACTTACTGTCCCAGCATCCACTGCAACTTGGGGTGGAAAATTCCACAGAATCACAACCCTTTAGAGGAAATAGTTTCTTTTCAACGTTGTTTTAAATTTCTTACCCCTCATCCTAAGACCAATGACCTCTTGTCCAAGGAGCGAACCCTGGGCCCTTCACTAGTTCCATCTTGCCATCCAGAAAAAAAACATTTATCCCGACTATCTGTCTTCTGACCATCAGCTACTCATCTATCTGTAATTTCCCATATTTTGCCTCCTTCCCTTTTTGAATAAGGGTGTTGTATTAGCCATTTTCCAATCCACTGGAACCTTTCTCATATGCAGGGAATTTTGGAATATTATAACCATTGGATCTACTGTCTCAGCTGCCACTTCCTTTAATACCCTAGGATGTAGACCATTAAGGCTGGCGAATTGTTTGTCCTTAATCCTAATAGTTTGCTTTGTATCATTTCCCTATCAATGTTGATTATTCTAAGTTCTACCTTATCTATTGCCTCTGACTTGCCCGTTCCAACAGGAATTGTACTATTGTCCTTCACTGTGAAAACTGAGGCAAACTACTGATTTAACATCTCTGCCAACTCAGTGTTCTCCAGTTTGATCTTCCAAGGGACCAACATTCACATTACTGATTCTCTTCCCTTGTCTATACCCATAGAAGCTTTTGCTATCTTTTTTTTATATTGTGTGCTTGTTTTCTTTCTTAAATTAACTTAGCTCTTTTCATAATTTTTTCGTATCTCTTTGTTTATATTTGAAAGTTTCCCAGTCTTCCAGTCTGCCACTGGCCTTTGCAATGTGATATATCTCAGCTTTTGACTTTATATTCTCCTTGACCTCCTTGTTTAGCTGTGGCTTATTTTTATATCCCTTACCATCTTTCTTTCTCACTGGGATTATATTTTAGTTGTGAGGAATTGAGTAGCTCCTTAAACATTTGCCACTACTCATCCACTGTCTTACTATTTAGCCTACCTGCTAAATCTACTCAGGCCAAATCTGTCCTTATGCCAGGTGGGCAGCACGGTGGCACAGTGGTTAGCACTGCTGCCTCGCAGCGTTTGCCACTACTCATCCACTGTCTTACTATTTAGCCTACCTGCTAAATCTACTCAGGCCAAATCTGTCCTTATGCCAGATACTTCTCTGTCGATTAATGCCTTCAATGCTTGTTAGCCACTTATAATAAATTATTGATAATCACTACAGGTTGAAAGAAAAGAAAGGATTATATGTTCACTGGTTCTCAAATTTCAATTGAAGTCAAAATTAAAACAAGCAACTCAACATATAATTGTAGTGGAAGGCTTGTTCACATTCTGGTGAAGCAAGAGTTAAAATAATCAATGTCCATCAGGGTAATCAGTTCATATGTTAAACATAAACTATCTGCAATCTCCTGAGCTAATAAAGAACAAGTTCAATCCAGATGCACAATTGAAGCTGGCACCATTGCAGTGTTTAGTTATAAATTGACAGGTATTTATAGCCACCCATTTAACTGCAAACTTCAGATGTTTACATTATCGTTATATTTGTTTTTGTTGCATGATAATCAAGATCCATAGGAAGCAGAGGTTGTCACATGACCTTGAGGGTCACTATCCCCACAGATGCTCCCTTTAATCACACGATCCTTGTGCTTTCTGTGGCTGCATCAGAACACTTGCTCTTGATGCTCAATATTCTCTCTGTAAAGCCTGTACATGTGCAAAAAACTTGATTAAACTCTGTGGAATGTGACCCTATGTCAGCCTTTGTATTTTGGTTCTTTGACACCTAAGCTTTTCTGTAGTTAAGTAATTAGTATAAGACCTAGATTTCTAGAGACCCTTTCAATATGTATTGGCTGTACCATGATGCTCATGGGTGACAGGATATGGCAACTTCACTTTGAAGTTGATAGGTTTCACTGTGATACAAAGAAATTTACAAGATCATGAATCAGTTTGCCAAATTACATCTTACAAAAAGCACCTTCCAAATTCTTAAAATAAGCTATTGACATGCTGGCAAAAGGAAATGTTCACTACAAGGATTGGAATATGACCAGAGGCTAACTGACATTTATGCATTTGCCCAAGCAATGAAATTAGGTTAAGACTGCACACTGATAGTTAAAAGTTGTGGAAAATATATTGAGGGAATGTGTCAGAAATGGAACAAATCATTCTTTTTAACAAGTCCTTAACAGGCCTCTTATGTAGGTTTGCTTCATCAGAAGCACAAATAAAATATGTGAATTTGCCAAATTACAGGAAAGGACAAATGGTATTTGCAGCCTTAAAGCATGAAGTGGGATAACAAATCTGTGATGTATGTGCTGTAATTTTAACCTATTACTTTGTTCAAGAAACTGGTGTTACGAGGTTGCCCAATTGTTTTGCATGCTGCCCACTTTTACTTTCTGTTGAAGTCAGTGTGCAAATGGGTCTTATAAGCATACCCAGCAACATATGGGTAGAACATACCCAGCTGCTCTGGAGTATTGCAGTCTTTCGCAAGTGAGCAGGCCATTAGGTTTATAAAAGGTACATCTATGGAACTTGATGGGTCAGCTGAGGGTTAACCCAAAATGGAACATTTGTTTCCTCCACCTCTCAGCCCCACGGCAGCAGTGCATTCCATCTACAAGATGCGCTGTGGTAACTCATTAGGAATCCACTGACTGAACCTTCCAAACTCATGACCTCTACCAATCACAACATTGGCAGCACGTGTGAGAACACCACCGCCATCACCACTGCCTATCAGTTGCCCTTCAAGCAATATGCCATCCTGATGTGGATCTATATCACCATTGCTTCACTATTGCTGGGTCAGAATCCTGGAAGTTCCTTCCTAACAATGTTGCGAATGTACCTGCATAACAAAGACTGCAACAATTCAAGAAAAGGGCAGCACAATGGCTCTGTAGTTAGCACTGTTGCCTCACAGAGCTAGGGACCTAGGTTCGATTCCAGCCTCAGATGACTGTGTGGAGTTTACACGTTCTCCCTGTGTCTGCATGGGTTTCTGCTGGGTGCTCCGGTTTCCTCCCACATTCCAAAGATGTACAGGTGAAGTGGATTGGCTATGGAAAATGCAGGATTACAGGGATAGGGTGGGTCTGGTTCCAATGTTTTTTGGTCTAGATGGGCTTAATGGTTTGCTTCCATATTTCTATGAAACTGGCCCATCATCATCATCTTAAGAGCAATTAGGACTGAGCAATAAATACTGTCTTGGCCACTAATGCCCACATTTCATGAATGTGTGTAACAAAAATAAATAAAGTAAAACTCAGATAAAAAAGCTTGATTTTATTTGCTGTTGACTGTTACTGACCTACAGAAAGTGCTGACACATTGGTCACAACCACCTCTGTATCGGAAAATACCCTATCGCCCCAGGACATGTGATGTAATATATCTGAACAGGTTCAATTAGAAATATAAATTTTAATTTGAAAAACCCATGGAGCCAACAATGAAGATCCAGTCATCAGGAAACAGTCTCAGTGGCTGCCAGGCAACAACTCCAGTGCTTACGTTTGTGTGTTGAAATGAACTGGCCATTTTGAAAACTCATGCAAAATTGTCTGCCTGAAATGTGGTTGGAAAATTGGCAGGAGGTTACTGCAAATGTTAAGGAAATTGGAGTTCACAGAAATGGTGTTGACTGTGGTGGCTGAGGATGTGATAGACAGGAGGACAATGACATGTGGCACTAACATAGAACAACTAGTCTGAGGGAACGAAGCTGATCAAATGGATGATGTTTCACTGCATGAGCAGTTTAAGGAGGGTGACCGTAACTCAAAGTTTCAGTCAAGTTAAATGTTTGAATTGGGGGAAGGCCAATTTCAATATCATTGGAAAAGATCTGGCAAACACGGACTGGGAGCAGCTACTTGCAGGTAAATCTACATTTGGAAAGTGAGAGCATTTAAAAGTAGTATAGTGAGACAGAGACAGAGTTTACCCATAACAGTTAATGGCAAGGGTAACAAGTGCAAGAAGCTCTAGATGTCAAGGGATATGAAGAGTTCAAAAAAGAAAACGAAGGAGATTTATGTTAAGTACGGAACATTTAAAACATCAGAGGCCCTTCAAAAGTATAGAGTGTGTAGAGGTCTACGTAAAAGTAAATTAGGAAGGTAAAGAGGGGCCACAAAATATCTTTGGCAGATAGGATTAAGGAAAACCTCTAGGCATTTTATAAGTATATTAAAAGTAAAAGGATTACCACAGAGAGAGTCTGGCTACATGAAACCAAAGGCCTTAGGTGAGGTCTTAAATGAATATTTCTCATCTGAATTGACGAAGGAGAAAGTAATTGTTGCCAGGGATTTAATTTAGGATGGTGAGGTTCTGGAACATATTTATACTTTGGTGGCTGTAGATGAAGTTCCAGATGACTGGAGTTACATGGACTTCAATAAGGTCCCTCATGGAAGACTGGTCCAAAACTTTTGGAGCCCATACAACCAAGGCAAGTTGGCAAACTGAATCCAAAGTTGGTTAGAAAAGTGTAATTGTGAAGGTTGTTTTTGTGATAGGAAGTCGAACAAGCAGTCATGTACCACAGGTATCGGTGCTGGAACCCTTGCTACTTCTTATGTACATGAACAACTTGGATGTGCATGTAGAAAGTGTAATTAGTAAGTTTGCAGATGACATGAAAATTGAGTGTTATTGGTAGGAGGATGGTCTCAGGCTACAATCTAAAATTGATTAACCGATAAATTGGATAGATGGTATTTAATCCTGATAAGTGTGAGGTGATTTATTTTAGGAGATTTAATAAAGAAAGGATTTACATGATGAATGGTCAGTCCTTGGGCAGTACTGAGTAGCAAAGGGATCTTGGTGTAGATTCCCTGAAGGTGTCAGCACAGTTAGGTTGGAGAAGAAGGCACATGGGGTGCTTGCCTTCATTAGCTGAGGCATAGAATATAGGAGCAAAGAAGTCTTGTTACAACTTTATGAAACATTGGTTAGGCCACAAATGGAATACTGTGTGCAGTTCTGGTTTCCACACTATCAGAAGTGATTGCACTGGAGAGGATGCAGAGAAGATTGCCTGGAATGAACAGTCTGATGTCAACCTTCTCTATGGCTGTAGCCTATATTCTGCACTCTGTTCTACTACCCTAATGTGCTTTATATTGTACAATCAGCTTGTATAGCACACAAAACAGCACTTTTCACTGTATTCCACTATGTGACAGCAATAAAACAATCAATCTATCTATCAACCAGGCTTGAAACATTAACTTTATTTCTCTTCACAGATGCTGCCAGACCTTTTGAGTTTCTCCTTTCTTTATGATTTCCAGCATTTGCAGTATTTTGTTTTCATTTAGCAAGTTTCTTGACCAGTTTACATGTCTATGCCACCAAACTATTTAAACAATTGCCCCTCTTAAGTCCTAGACACTGGTTAAATCCTTAGTCTACCTTTGCATTCAGTCAGGGATAATTTTAAATTGACTCAGAAGGATTGTTCAAAATTCTCACAAAGGCTGAAATGTGGCCTCCGAGCTCTCAGATAATTTCTTGGAGGTTTATGATAGTTAAAATGAACTCATCAAAACAGTGCCTCCTGCTTTGGCTGCATCCTCTCCTCCCTCTGTACTCTATGGGTTGTTTGTTTCCCTCACCCAGACAAACATCGACTGCGCTTGCAGGACCATTAACTCAGTGAAAGATGCTCCTTGGTCTACCCAAAACATATTGGTCTTCCAGAGCAAGGTGTTAACCTTGATTGGGTGTTGCAGACTGGCACGTTCCAAAGCCCAGGACCACATGCTGAGGGATGCACTAAAGCTTGTGGCAGCTGCTGCCAAGGCACAGTGGGAAAGATCACTGTCTAAGGTCTTTTGGCTAGCAAATCCTCCCGGTGCCTCATACATATATAAGTAATATGTCGCATCAATAGTAAATGCCATGGATTTGTTAGAATAGTAGGGAGAGTTAAACATCAATGTTTTTTTGATCTTAATACGCTAAGACTGTGCAGAATCAAACTGCTCTAGTGACTATGTTTGTATATAAAGATATTTTTATGAATAAAGTAGGTTTTTGAAATGAATAAAGCAGCACTTTGTCCCTGCCTTCTCCTTGGCCTGACCTACATCAGCTGCCAGGATCTACACTTGGAAGCAACCTCATGGTACCATTGCAAATGGCCCCTAAGAATAGGCCGACCAATTCCCCAGGAATTGACAATATGTCCTGATGCTGTTATTTCTCCAGCTCCCTGATCTCCTGTCTTCATGACAACTGAGAAGCTACATTCCCTGGTGTTCAGTGAACAATGTTTACCTCGTTTTGATCTGCTTGTTTGCCAAATAAGCATTTATTTCTCTCATAACTAGATGGTGGGTAAGGAAGCAGAAAAAGAAAAGAAGGCAGGAACAGTTATGTCAAAAGGCCGGGCTTCATTAAGGAGGCTGTAACAGGGCTGTCTCTTACTGAAGCCACAATCACTGTGTCAAGCCAGGTCATAACCAATACCTGTGTCCGTTAATGTCATAGTGGCCCTTAATTTTATGGCAAAGGATTGGTACTGGCTCTAGAAAGTTACATTAATAATATGTTCAAGACTATTCTTTGCTGCAGCAACAGGAAGGCAACTAATCTTTTACTTCTAAAAGGATATCTACCTTTCTTTTCCAATGGACTCGCAGAAACAGAACAAAATGGCATGA
>NW_025205191.1:6426-10176 GCF_004010195.1 Chiloscyllium plagiosum | reverse complement strand
AGCTTCAGAGAGAGCACAGAGGAGATTTGCCAGGATGATGCTGAGACTGGATGGCATGTCTTATGAATAAAGTTTGAGGGGGATATGACTTTTCTCATTGGAGTAAAGAAAAATGAGAGGTGATTTGATAGAGGCGTACAGAGTGATGAGAAGCATAGATAGAGTGAATAGGTAGAAATATATTCAAAGGGCAGAAATACTTATCCCAAGTGGGTATAATTTTAAGGTGATTGGAAGAAGGTTCAGAGTAGACACCAGAGGTCAGTTCTTTTCACAGAGTGTAGTGAGTGCGTGGAATGCACTGCCAACGTTGATGGTAGATTCAGATACATGAGGGACATGTAATAGTCTGTTGCATAGGCACATGGATGATCGTAAAATAAAGGCAATATCGGTTAGTTTGATCTCAGAAAAGGAAAGAAGTTCGGCACAGCTTCGAGAGCTAAATGGCTGACTTTGCTGAACAGTTCTGTGTTCTATATTCCATGTTCAGCTGTTAACGTTGTCCAAAGGTATTCGTACCTATTCTTTACAATAGACAATAGACAATAAACAATAGGTGCAGGAGTAGGCCATTCTGCCCTTCGAGCCTGCACCACCATTCAATATGATCATGGCTGATCATCCTTGATCAGTATCCTGTTCCTGCCTTATGTCCATAGTCCTTGATTCCACTATCCTTGAGAGCTCTATCCAACTCTTTCTGAAATGAATCCAGAGACTGGGCCTCAACTGCCCTCTGGGGCAGACCATTCCATACAGCCACCACTCTCTGGGTGAAGAAGTTTCTCCTCGTCTGTGTCCTACATGGTCTACCCCGTATTTTTAAGCTGTGTCCTCTGGTTCAGCACTCACCCATCAGCGGAAACATGTTTCCTGCCTCCAGTGTCCAATTCTTTAATTATCTTATATGCCTCAATCATATCCCCTCTGAGTCTTCTAAACACAAGGGTACACAAGCCCAGTCGCTCCAGTCTTTCAGTATAAGGTAATCCCGCCATTCCAGGAATTGACCTCGTGAACCTACGCTCAATAGCTAGAATGTTTTTCCTCAAATTTGGAGACCAGAACTGCACACAGTACTCCAGGTGTGGTGTCACCAGGGCCCTGTACAGCTGCAGAAGAACGTCTTTGCTTCTATACTCAATCCCTCTTGTTATGAAGGCCAGCATGCTATTAGCCTTCTTCGCTACCTACTGTACCTGCCTGCGTACCTTCATTGACTGGTGTACAAGAACACCCAGATCTTTCTGTACTGCCCCTTTACCTAAATTGATTCCATTTAGGTAGTAATCTGCCTTCCTGTTCTTGCCACCAAAGTGGATAACCATACATTTATCCACATTAAACTGCATTTGCCATGCATCTGACGACTCACCTAACTTGTCCAGATCACCCTGTAATGTCATAACATCCTCATCACATTTCACCCTGCCATCCAGCTTAGTATAATCAGCAAATGTGCTAATGTTATTACTAATACCATCTTCTATATCATTAACATACATTGTAAAAAGCTGCGGTCTCAGTCCTGATCCCTGCGGTACCCCACTGGTCACTGCCTGCCATTCCGAAATGGGGCTGTTTATCACTACTCATTGTTTCCTATCTTTCTTCCTTGTTGTAATGAACTGATCCTGCGACCTCTGCATGATACACAGAAATATCCGCCATTGTTCCTCCACTGTCATCCCTGCTAAGGTATTGCACCATTGTACTTTGGCCAGCTCCTCCCTCACAGCTCCATAGCTCCCTTTATTCAACTGAAAAATTGTCACTTCCGATTGTACCCTCTCCCTCTCAAATTGCAGATTGAAGATTATTGTATTATGGTCACTACTTCCCAATGGCTCCTTCACTTCGAGGTCCCTGAACAATTCTGGTTCGTTGCACATTACCAGATCCAGAATAGTCTTCTCCCTGGTCGGCTCCAGCACCAGCTGTTATAAGAATCCATCTCTGAGGCACTCCACAAAGTCTCTTTCTTGAGGTCCAATACCATCCTGATTCTCCCAGTCTACCTGCATGTTGAAATCCCCCGTAATAACTGTCGTAACATCTTTGCGACACGCCAATTTCAGCTCCTGAATTAACTTACATCCGGCATCCAGACTGCTGCTTGGGGGCCTGTAGATAACTCCCAAGAGAGTCTTTTTACCCTTCGTATCTCTCAGCTCTATCCACACTGACACACCCACTCAAATAACATTCACTTACCTTCCCGACCGGCTTTGCGCTCTGCCTTCACTTCCGCCCAGCTCCCGCCACTCTCTGATGCGAAAAGACCGCTGGCGTCGAGGTAACTTCTTAAATAACAATCACTTACCTTCCCCACCGGGAAGGTCTGTATGACCAGAACAATCACTTACCCTCCCGACCGGCTTTGTCTTTGTCAGTATGAGTAGACAAGATGCAGGATGGATGAGCCAGTGGAGTATGGCACAGTCGGATAGGATGCCATTCAACTTGGGGGAGTATAAAGACAAGTGGAAAGATTTGAATTATAAAATACAAGCAGGTTTGCTGATGACACTAAAATAGGCGGTATGGTGGAGAGCGAGGAACGTAATCAGGAATTGCTCCTGGATCTTGATCAGCTGGAGAAGTGCGCCGAGAAATGAATAATGGAGTTTAATGTCAATAAATGTGGCTTGTCGTGAGTGTGAGGTCTTGCATTTTGGAAAGTCAAATCATGATTGGACTGTCATGTGAATGGCAGGGCCTTATGGAGTGTACAGCACTAGAGGGATTTAGAGTTCTGGTTCACAGTTCTCTGAAAGTGGAGTCAAAGGTAGACAGGGCAATGAAGAAGACTTTTAAGACAATATCCTTCGTCAGGCAGGGCATTCAGTATTGGCGTTGGGGAGTTTTGCAGTTATATAGTACGTTGATGAATCTAAAACTGAAGTATGGTGATCATTTTTGGTCATCTTCTGTGGGATCGGCGTTGTGAAACTGGAAAGAGTGCAGTAGCAATTTTCGGGAATGTTGCCTGGACTCAATGGTCTGGTGTATCGGAACACGCGAGGACTTTTTTTCTTCAGAGTATCGGAGAATGTTGGGGTATCATACGCATGTGAAAAAATCATAAGCTGCATGGAGCTGATGGATGCACTCAGTCTTTCTTGCGGGGTTCGGGAATTGAGGACGAGATGGCATGTTATTTCCCCAGTTAGTGGGGAAATAATAAAAAGGAAACCTGAGGAGCAACCGTTTCACACGGATGGTGATACACATGTGGAATGAGCTGCCAACAGAAGTAGTTGAGGCGGGTACTTTAAAAATATTTTTTAAATCATTTGGACAAATACATGGAAAGAAGTGAATAGAAGGATAAGGGTGAAATGTCGGGGTCAGCGTAGAGAGATATTTTGATTAGCATGGACTGTTTTCGGCCAATGGGCTCGTCTCCACATTGTAGGACTCTGTGCTTCTATGACTTTATGATAGTTGCAGGGGATTCCAAATTAAGAGGAATGATAGTACCCTTTGTAAGCAGTATTGAGAGTCCCGCGTGCTGTGTTGCTTTTCTGATGCCAGTGTGCGGGACATCATCGACTGCCTTGGAAGGATATTGGACAGGAAGGGTAAAGATCCAATTTTCATGGTCAATGTCAATGCAAATAACAACAGCAAGACTAGGAAAAAGGATCTGTTCAGACATTATCAGGAGGGACGGACCAATTTAAAGAACAGATCCTCAATGGGCATAATTTCTGGATTCCTGACCAAGTCATTCGCTAATTGGCG
>NW_025205191.1:0-3697 GCF_004010195.1 Chiloscyllium plagiosum | reverse complement strand
GCGTATGAGATAGACAACGTTGGATGAGTGACGTGATTACCTGCCACGTTCATGGTTAGAGGTGTCCCCACGCGTAATGGTGGTATCTGTGTGGGCATTCTGACATGTGACAGGCATCTACCATGACAGGGTTGTATGGTATTGTCCTGAAAGCCGAGTGGTTTGATAAGAACAATGATCTGTTTGAGGTTTGGTGGCTGTGCAAACGCGAGAAGAAGAAGTGTGGGGACTGTCTTGGCGAGGTGCTCATTCTCATTGATAATGTGTTTTAGGCTGCAAAGAACATGGCGTAGTTTTCAGCTCTTGCGTGTTTCTGGACGACAATCGGTACCCTGACAGTTGCAGATTGTGTTTGTCTCCTGAGGAGGTCATTACGGTTCCTCTCTGTAGGACGTCGTACCTGGTGGTCCATGAGTTGAACATGGTACCCCGTTCTTATGAAAGCATTTCCTGAGTATTTACGAGTGCCCATACTATACATACGCACAGACAGACACACACGCACACACTCAGACCATTTGTAATACACGCACACATGCACTCCACACATGAAATCTCACAGACGTAAACCACTTTACAATCACAGACATTTCCACACCCTCTCGCAAACACTCATAACCCTCCAGCACTCCCTCCCCACACACACCCACATGCACACATACACACATATATTTGTGAGTTGACTTTGTACTTTCAGAATTACATTTTATTTTACTTATAAACTGCATGAATCCCTGTAAGATTCTGTAATTTATTTTTTTAGGTTAGAATCAATATGACCATTGTGGCAGAGATAACCTCACAGGGAGCTAAAACATTCAATACATTATCTGGGCCGATCTGACATCATTTGTTGCCGTTCAATTGAGAATGTAACCTTAAAAAAAACGTTTTGCGGTTTACATGTGAAATAACTGAAATAAACATGTTCATTCTGAAAGATGAGCATATTAACAAAAAAATCCAAGTTTTTTTTAATATATAATGTCAGTTACATCACGCTGTAAACGTTTACTATAAATTCTGTGTCTTAAAATCTTATTGTCCACAATCACTTGATAAAGGAGCAGCGCTCAGAAAGCTAGTGCTTCAAAATAAACCTGTTGTACAATACCCTGAGGTTATCTGATTTTTAACTTTGTACACCCCAGTCTAACACCAGCATCTCCAAATCATGTCAAAAAATGGCCGTTCTCTGAATGGAAGTCAGTGACAGATGGTACTCACAAGGGATCATGTTGGGACCATAACTTCTCCCTTTAATTATTGATGATCTGGATGAAGGAACTGTGGGTCGTCGGCTACGTTGCAGATGATACAAGTGGAGGGACCAGTTGTACTGTGACGTCTGGAAGGCCACAGAAATATTTGCACAGAAGGTGAGAATAGGCTAAGAATTGGCAAATGAAACACAATGCGGGAAACTGTGAAGTCATGCATTTTCCGAGAAGGAATAGAAGAATGGACTAGTTTCAAAACGGTCAGAAAATTCAGAAATCAGGAGAAAAGTGTCTTGGACGTCCTCATCCAGGATTCTCTCAAGGTAAAATTGCAGGTTGTGTGTGTAATTAGGAAGGCAAATGCAATGTTGCAAATCATCTCGAGAGGACGAGAAGAGAAATATTGGCATGCACTTCGGATGATTTTTAAGGTTCTGGTCAAACCACAATGAGTGTATTGTGAGTAAATTAGAGCTCACACATCAGAAACAGGCTCAGGGGATGGACATGAGAATAATGCCAGAAATGAAACGTGTCATATGCGAGGGAAGATTAGTGACAATGGAATTGTACTCTGTGGATTATAGAGTAATGAGGGGTGATCGGACTCAAACGGACAGAACAAGGAATGGTCCGGACAGAATGGAGGTTGTGATAATGCTTCCATTCACAATGAGCCGTGGGCACAACTTGAGAGTAAAGGTAATACACTTTATAACGGAGATAAGAGGAATATTCTTCAACCACCGTCTGGTAAATCTGTGCAATTCATTGCCACAGAAGACTGTGGAGGTCACGTATTTAAGAGAGGCACAGATGGTATCTTGACTGCCAGGGGGGTCAAAGTTTCCGTGGAGAAACCTGGACAATGGTGTCTAAAACTCAAATGGACTTGATCGAATGGCAGAGCAGACTTGATGGGCCAAAAAGCATTATCGTGTGGTCTTATGGACTTCGCATGGTTGTTTTCCGTTAACCAACATAACACCGATTGGCCTCATATTCCAACTCACTGTCCTCTCAGTTCCCGATCGGTGTCTATCTCCGGGTAAAGGACTATCTTGCAAACTCAGACATTTCTTGGAATCAAGCCTTCAGATTTGCCGTCCCATTACCTCAGTGCTCGGCCAGACCAGCCAATAATTTCCAGCGAACTCTGGGAGCGAACGGTATGCAAATTAGCAGTATTGTCTTTTCCATTAAAGCACTGACATCACACATGATTCATGACATGTTCGCTCAACACTTTGAGACCGCCAAGAATTCTGGAGCGTGCTATCGATTGTTTACTTTATTTCTTCACCTTTTCGGATCTGTCACCTTTTCAGCAGCCCACTCTGCTTTTCCCCCGCTGGTCTCTGCCTGTGCATCTTGAACTCGCTGCCTCGACCTGATCTCTCTCTCTCTCTCTCTCTCTCTCTTTCTCTCTCTCTCTCTCTCTCTCTCTCTCTCTCTCTCTCTCTATCTCTCTCCCTCTCTGTCTCTCTCCATTTCTACTTCCACAGTAATTCCACAAAGTTTTATTTTCTATTTGTCCAATGAAATGGCATAAATCTGAAAATGTTTGTATCAAAACTACTCAGAGTGTTCATGATATTTCCTCACCAGTAAATTGTAAGTTTGCAGTAAGACTTTCCAATTCTTATACTCCAAGGAGAAGGCAACGAGCTGGTTTTAATAACGGTGAACTAAGAATCCAGAGCCGAAGATAATGTTATGGGGCTGCAGGTTCGTTTCCCAACGTAGCATACGGAGGAATTTGAATTCAGTAAGAAACAAACTTGGAATTCAGAATACCATGATGACTATGAATTCATTGCCGATTGTTGAAAACAAACCATCTGATTCACTAACCTTCTGCATGGTAGGAAATCTGCCTTCCTCACCTGGTGTGACATAAATGTAACTCCACACAGAACAATTTGAGTAACTGTCAATTGACCTCTGAAATGGCCTTGCAAGCCATACAGGTTTACCAATTGCTACAAATTCTAAAACAATTGAAATTGAAAGAATCATTTGTCATCGACCAATGCACTTTTAAAAACAAACACTGAAGCAAACCTGTCGACACTGCAAAGTCCTCCAAAAACTCGTGCGAAAGTTGGGAGAACTGCTTCACAGATTCTTTTTCAGCAACAGTCTGACATAGTTGTATACAGGCACCGTTTCAGATACCATCATTACTGTCCCTGTATATGTCCTGTCTCACTGGCAGAATAGACCCTGCAAAGGTGGTGGCACTTTGTTACACAGTAGAGCGCGAAATGTCTTGTGAGTCGTCAACTTTGGCTGTGAACCGCGTGAAAACGCATGGTTTCAAGTTGAGCAAGGCAAAGCAACCTCCTGCTGATTACTATGTATTGTTGTCCCTCAGCTGAACAATCGTAATCATCCATGATGAACAACACTCGGTCGAAGCACTGCGGGTGGCAAAGGCACAAAACATACTCTTGGTGTGGGATTTCAATATCCGT
>NW_025205190.1:5586-10176 GCF_004010195.1 Chiloscyllium plagiosum | reverse complement strand
GTTGTGCTGTTCACTTCTCTCTTGAAAAGAAGGCTGACAGTTCTAAATTATGAAAGGTTTTGAAAAGAGAAGGTACAGAGAAAACATTTCACTTTGTGGTAGAACATAACTAGAGGTTGTCAATATAAAACGGTACCGCAAGAAATCCAAAATGGAATTCAGAAGAAACCTCTTCACTGGAAGAATTATGAGAACGGAGAATATGTGATCAGACGGAATAGTCGAAATCAATAGTTTAGATGTATTTCAAGGAAACTAGGCGAGCCACTTGGAAGGGATGGGAATAGAGAATTACAATGGGCCATTTAGATGAGGAAAGATGTGAAACATTTTGAGTGGAACGGAAGCACTGGCATTAACTGATTGTGCCAAATGGTCTGTTTTTCCTCTGTAATCCTATGTAGAAAATCACCATTGTATGAAACAAAAAGAGTATTAAGAACATCTAGAAGAATTATAAAGTTTCTCACAAAAAGTCTCAAGTGTTGAACACTGAATGTAAATGATTTTATCACATGGCCACACTTCACTATTTGCTTGATAGCACTGAAACAGCAGTAATCACAGTACTCTTACTAGGAGTAGGAGTAACCCAGTGTCCATGCACCAATTGGGGGATCCTAATGACTTATTAATGGCCTCAGTAGGACCTGCCAACCTGGACCTGGGAATGTTGTGAACACTCTAGCCCTCACGGCTTCTTTCACTCACTTACTCTGATTTCCAGTTCCCGTAATGGTCGCCACCATGGACAGGAGACTGTTCCAGTATGCAGATGGGATACCCTGTTGTGAGCCATAAGGTACTTCATTAGGAGGGACATCCTGTAGGCGTGTCTCTAGGATGCAGGAGGTGGTCTCCCACCCAATGGAGGACCCACCTACAGCTAATAAACTGCCAGCATTGACGGGAACAGACTCTACATTGACCACCTGAGTGGCCATCCTTTCCCTAATTTGGGATCAATAAAATATTGGAAATATGAGAGGCACTGAAACTCCTTCCTTCCTTTATCATCTTCCACCCTATTATCCACCTAATGACTTTGCAGCCTGTCCCGAGAGGGCTGATAGAGCCCAGTCCCATTCCAATATTCAAGAACATGAAGAGCTAGGAAACTGGTCAACATTGATAAAGCTTTACACAAACAGTCTTGGCCTGACTGTCAAATTCTAAAGTGTAACTTGAGAGGAGTTCAATAAAAATGGCAGGAGTACCGAAACAACTACTTTCATCCATCAGAAACAAATTCCTATGATTGGGAATGGGTGGTCCGCTATTTGGAATGGAGCAGTGCATTTGAAGAGTTAATGAGGAGCAGCAATGTTATGTGATGGATGTGTGCGCAGTTTGAAGCTGTTTGCTGATTCAGTTTTGCTAAAGGTTTGGCAGATACATTCCAATTAGAATCAATTAAATCTGCCAAAGTGGACATTAATACTCACATTTATGAGATGCTTTAACATAGAACATAGAAAAGTACAGCACAAAACAGGCCCTTTGGCGCATGACAGTGTGCCGAGATTTAATCCTAATGTAAAATATAATAACAACTTACACACCCCCCAACTCACTGCTAAACATGTGCATGTCCAGCAGTCGCTTAAATGTCCCTAATGACTCTGCTTCCACCACCACCTCTGGCAGTGCATCCCATGCATTCACAACTCTCTGTTTAAAGAACCTACCTCTAACGTCTCCTCTATACCTTTCTCCTAATATCTTAAAACTATGACCCCCTCATACCAGTCAATCCTGCCCTGGGCAAAATTCTCTAGCTATTGACTTTAACTATTCCTCTCATTATTTTGTATACCTCAATCAGATCTCCTCTCTTCCTCCTTCTCTCCAGAGAGAAACATCTGAGCCGATTCAACCTTTCTTCATAAGGCAAGTCCAGGCAGCATCCTGGTAAACCTTCTTTGCTCGCTGTCCAAAGCCTCTACATCTTTTTTATAGTAGGGAGACCAGAACTGAACACAATATTCCAAGTGTGGTCTCACCAGGGACTTGTAGAGCTGTAGCAAAACATCACAGCTCTCAAACTCGACCCCCCTGTTAATGAAAACCAAAACACCAAATGCTTTCTTAACCATCCTATCCACTTGGGTGACAACTTTGAGGGATCTATGTACTTGCACATCCAGATCCCTCTGTTCCTCCACACTGCCAAGATTCCTGTCTTTAACCATATATTCACTCGAGTTGGAACTTCCAAACTGGAAAAGGATGCACCGAATGTCAAACAGGAGAAGGTTGTTGGCATGTATCAGAAGAGTTAGGACCAATGACCAGAAACATGAAACAGGCTTTTGAGCAAGCTTTCAATGAGAGAATGAATACCAGAGGGCACCTGATGAAGTTTACCAGTAAAGTACAGGTAATTAAGGGGGCTTGATCATACTCATGGATAAGAAGATGTAAAGCAATCAGAGATACAAAGAACAGAGTGTGTATAATAAGGGGTACAAGAGACAGTGTGGATCAAGGCCTTGAAGAATTTAGAGATAGACATAGGATGATAATGAGCCAGTTAAGATCTCAGTCTTTTCTCTATATGCACAAGTTTAAGTTTACCAGTCTTTTCCAGGCCAGCATTAAATGGGATTTTCATTTGCACTGTGCATATGTCCTGATTTCACAAGATATCTTAGTTTTGTAAATGCAATAGAATACATTTTCCACCGTTTTAGCAATTCATTAAATAGAAGTTGATAGAAATAAACAACTTTCCAAAGCTGTCTTTCAACAGCCAGACCGATACAATATTCAAAGAGGATCTGCATGAACAAAGTGGGCTTGTCAGGGGGTTAAGTCATTTCAAATTTGAAAACTAGATTCCATTTTAATATAGCAGCTGGATGTTGGATACTCCATTAGCAAAAGGTTCCCATATTTAAACGGTTATTTGCAAATACAGAAATTGGGTATTTCTGTAAAATAGGACATGTTCTTTTTTCTATTTTTTGTCTTGCACACATCAGGATAGCTGCAAGAATTTTGGCATAAAAGGAAACAACATTTTATACTGAACACGAAAAGGGTTCTGATGCTTTGGAAAGTGCACAATGACTGATCGAGATGTTCCCAATGGAAAATAGATTGGTCAGATGGTGACAGACAGTTGACAGCTAAACTTTGTTTAATTTTCAATTGGCAGGTTGCCTGAGTAGACAAGGTACTTTCCTGCCAAATGAGTCAGAGATTGGACATCACCAAATCAGCCGAATCACATTCAGCATTGGCAGTTAACTGCCAACCGTCACCTGGTCCATTTTCCATGCCTTTACCAATCAGCGCTCATTACCCAGATAGATTAAATGCTTTCTCCCTTTCCATTGGTATTCTTGAGAGTGTCCTGATATGTACAATACTAAAGACTTAAATAAAAAAAAAAACTTTATTTTATCAATACTCAAATTTCCATGTTGGCAGAGGTGAAACTTAACTATAATGTATCAGGCCTACAATGAACTGGTAAAGTTCTGCACTGGCCTCAGAGGAAAGCCAGCAATAATGTCCTTGTGGAGTCATTACTTTGCCTTTGATCCTATACAGCAACAATTTCAAAGCCATTGAGGAACAGAAATAAATAGAAACAAACCACATGCACATACACGGAAACAAACCACATGCGGATAGGATCAAGGATAAACCAAAGGCATTTTATGCGTATGTGAGAAACATGAGAATGACGAAAACGAGGGTAGGTCCAATCAAGGACAGTAGTGGGAGACTGTGTATTGAGTCGGAAGAGATAGGAGAGGTCTTGAATGAGTACTTTTCTTCAGTATTTACGAATGAGAGGAACCGTATTGTTGAAGAGGAGAGTGTGAAACGGACTGGTAAGCTAGGGGAGATACATGTTAGGAAGGAAGATGTGTTGGACATTTTGAACAACTTGAGGATAGACAAGTCCCCCGGGCCTGATGGGATATAGGAGAAAGTGAGGTCTGCAGATGCTGGAGATCAGAGATGGAAATGTGTTGCTGGAAAAGCGCAGCAGGTCAGGTAGCATCTAGGGAACAGGCTAATGCCCGAAACGTCGATTCTCCTGTTCCCTAGATGCTGCCTGACCTGCTGCGCTTTTCCAGCAACACATTTCCATCCCTGATGGGATATATCCTAGGATTATGTGGGAAGCAAGAGAGGAAATTGCAGTACCGTTGGCAATGATCTTGTCATCTTCACTGTCAACGGGGGTGGTACCAGGGGACTGGAGAGTGGCGAATGTTGTGCCCCTGTTCAAAAAAGGGAATAGGGATAACCCCGGGAATTACAGGCCAGTGAGTCTGACTTCGGTGGTAGGTAAAGTAATGGAAAAGGTCCTGAGGGATAGGATTTATGAGTATCTGGAAAGGCACTGCTTAATTAGGGACAGCCAGCACGGATTTGTGAAGGGTAGGTCTTGCCTTACAAGTCTGATTGAATTCTTTGAGGAGGTGACCAAGCATGTGGATGAGGGTAGAGCAGTGGATATAGAATATATGGATTTTAGTAAGGCATTTGATAAGGTTCCCCATGGGAGGCTTATGCGGAAAGTCAGGAGGCAGGGGATAGAGGGAAATTTGGCCAATTAGATAGAAAACT
>NW_025205190.1:0-5216 GCF_004010195.1 Chiloscyllium plagiosum | reverse complement strand
GGGGCATAAATTTAAGGTGAAGGGTGGAAGGTATAGGGGGGATGTCAGGGGTGGGTTCTTTACCCAGAGAGTGGTGTGGGCATGGAATGCGCTGCCTGTGGGAGTGGTAGAGTCAGAATCTTTGGTGACCTTTAAGCGGCAATTGGATAGGTAATTGGATAGGTACATGGATGGGTGCTTCAGCTAGGACAAATGTTCGGCACAACATCGTGGGCCGAAGGGCCTGTTCTGTGCTGTATTGTTCTATGTTCTATGTACACACAGCACACTATTATTCAAAGTAACAGAGAGAAATTCTGCACGAGCAGAAAAACTAATTGTTCTTCTGAATAGTGAATGTGGCACCAAAAGCAGCCTTGTGATAATGACAGTTTGAAAATCTAGCCCACATTGGATTGCAGCAGTTGAAGAGTTGGTCATTCTATTATGAGCCCTACTCAGTTCCGACACCAGTATGTGACCATAGATTCAGATTGTTTTTAAAGACAGATATCAATATGAAATTGCACAATGGCAGGAGCACGTCTATCCTATAGACAGCAGTAACGAGATTAAACAAACTTTGGCTCTTTAATAAAGAAATGGGGCAAACCTCAGAGGTAGGGAAATGTAAATAAAGGAACCACTAACATGATTTCATCCAATTTGATAGTAACTGATACCTGATTGCCAAATTCAGCTGCCACTGGAAAGGATGCAAGAAGCCCCAAAAGGGGATACTCCAAATTTCACTTGATTCTGTGTCAAATTATCGCAAGAGAGTTTTGTATTTGCCTCTTAGCAGACATTATTTGTTTCCATAAACCACATAGATTTGACAGAGAAGCATTGGTTCTGATCTCTGATCAGAACCGAATAGTGCAGAACCACATCATAATTCATCTCGGGAAGATGTGTCAATGGGTGTTTGGGTTTACAGTGCCTCTATGTTCTGAGCTTCGGCCCCAATCTCTCGCTGTTCCCTAGTTATTCTGATAAATTGCCGTTCCAGTCAGTTTGTATTTCATCATTGTCCCCGATTATAGAGGTTTCCGTATCAGTGAGTTCACCAGTATAGCGCGTTGGGTAAATCAGCAGTGGCTCCACTGAAATGGATTTTAAATCCTGAGGTACATAGAACAGCACATAGTTATCCCTGTTAAATGACCGAATAACAATTAACAACATTATATTTGATCTGCTATATTTCCCATTACTGACAGCAATGAATCTACCTCATGGGATACAGATACTCACCAATGTGCATATAAACCTCAAACTTTGGGCAAAACCCAGGCTATTCACTTAAGAGAATAAACTCCATACAATAATGCAACAAAGAAAAGCAGATTGAAGTCAAATGATGCACAGGTTTGATGAAGAGCAAAACCATCTCTACCCTTGCAGGAAGGCAAGTAGAAAAGTTGTGAATTTATGTAACATCTTAATGTAATCTCAGAGTATCCTAAACATATATTTCCAGATCTCTGAAAACAAGTGCAGAACCCCTGGGGCCACTGTCAACTACATGCTATTAAACCCAGGGAATCATAGATGGAAATATCAGCATGTACCCATATAACAGGCAAAATGTGTGTTTAATACCTCCACTCGAGTAACTAACAAAATTATTTTGATGTATGAACAATGAACGAGACAAGGTCACTTGGCCCTTCAAGCCTGCTCCACCATTCAATAACACTCTGACTGACCCGATTTGAACACGCTTATAAAACGTTCAGCAGACAATATCCCACTTCAGCTTCTCTCATTCTATCATTTTAGTATATTCCACTTCACATCTATTCTAATCTGGAGAATACTTTTCTTGCTGTTAATCACTGATCCACACTGTACTCCTTTCCTTATTCTCAAATTGAAGGAGCTCATAATGCACTGTTCTTTTCCTCTGCCTATTCTTTAGACAAGATAAAATAGATTGGAACAGACTCAACTGTTTGCTGTTACTTGACACAATGTGAACTATTGAAATATTTCAATACACTCCTTTGCTGAAACATATAATTTGTTTTAATCTTTTAAAACTGGTTCAATTTGTTTTATATTTGCATTGAATAGTATTTTAGTTTGATCCAGATGTTAGTACGAAGTGAAATATTACAGCACTGAACTTTGTCTCATTCTCCTCTGGTGGAAGTTGTAAAGGAGTGTTTTCTTACAGCAGAGAGTGAAGAGAGTGAAAAATGAACAGCAAAGTTGAGTATCAATACATGCAGGTTCTGACAAAGCCAATTTTCAATCAGAGATGTTCTATACAACCACCGCATGTTGTCACATGTCAGACACGTGATATCTAATTTGTGTATCATTGGAAAACCAGGAAGGAGATGATGACTGGATCATCTGCTCATTGGGATTGAGCAATAAATATTGGCCGGGATACCAAGTATAACCTCCTCACGTTAATTCAAAATGATAAGGATCCCTTTAACGGCCAGAGTGGCTTTGGTTTAATGCCTCATATACGTCTGATGTGTAGGATTATCTGAGGACTGCACTGCTGTGGCAGTATCAATTAGTCTATTCTAACCCCGAAGGTAGATCTTGAACCCTGAACGTTCCGACTTAAAGATCAGCACACTACTCAGTGACACCTGAGCAAAACACAACATTCTGACAAGTGGCTTATTATTTACATCCCCAGGGATTAATGAAGCAATTAAATGTAATTGCATCGATTCTTTCTGAGATGTCAAACAGGCCTCTTATGTTCGAATGATAGTCTCCCTACCCCAGATCAGTAGTTTAAGTTCCGAGGTTAGACTGAGTAGGCTTAACTTCCTGTGCCACCTACTCCACAGGTCTGCCATACATCGATGGACATTTTAATTAAAAAAAAGGAAAACTTCAACCAATGGGCTGTTGTCATTTGGAAAATGCTACATGTGTAATTAGGAATCAGCACTTTGGGTCATCTATCTAATTCCCTGTGTGTTCTGTGGGAGTCAGTAACTTCTATCAGTGTCTACTGTTAAAGCTACAAAAAACCTCTAATATCTCTCCTCAATGGGTCATTCCTCCCTTTTGAATATGGGCATTCAGTCCTATCTCTTCATTAGTAACAAATGGCTACCTTGCTTCCAGCCTGCTGTCATCAATAGATTGATTTGCACTGTCAAAGTGTGGGAAAACTGAGAACAACCCTCCCTCTACATGACCCAGGCTAAGATCACAAGATGCAGCACAAGTCAGTGTTTCTGTTCATAATTAGATAACCAGGAAGGATGTTCTCCATGGCTGCGGAGACTAGAACCAGGGCTCATGATGTAAGGATACTGGCTCGGGCATTTTGGACTGAGATGAGGAAACCTTTCTTCACCCTGACAGTGGTAACCTTTTGGAATTCACTGTCATAGAAATTGATTGAGTCCAAAGCATAATAGTTTTTTTCGGGCTAAAGGGATCAAAGCTTACAGAAAGAATGATGGAACAGGGTATTGAGTTGGATAATCAGCCATAATCATTTTGAACAGCAGCGCATGCTTAAGGGGCTGAATGGCTTACTGCTCCACCTTTTTCCGTGACCATTCTGTGGCTTGAAGAGATGTGTTTTGTTCAAAATCTAATCAAGATGATTGTGAATTGTACATTCCTCAAATTAAATTGAACAATGAGGAAGTTCTGGAAAACTGGGATAAACTGCTGAGTTACCTTCCAGATGAAAATCGGAATGATTTGAAAGCGTTAGTAAAATCACATGGGGAGATATGTCGGAATAACCTGGGAATTACTAATCTCACTACACATAATATTGTTTGAGGAAATGCTGTTCCAATCAAGCAACATCCTATAGACTTAACCTTTGAAGGGTGGCACAGGTACAGAAAGAGAATGAACACAAGCTGAAGCATAACCTGGTCATACATTGGATCAAACTTACTTTTTGACTGTCACTTTCTTTTCTCGCGAACTTTCAACTACAATTAAAGAGGCAGCTTGATGTAGCACTTGTGGCAAATTGGATCGAATGTTACGGGGAGAAAGCATGATTAGGCTATTGAGTTGGACAATCAGCCATGAACGTGATGAATGGCAGAGCAGGCTCGAAGGTTTGCATGGCCTCCTCCTGCTCCAATTTTCTACGTTTCTAAACCGGCTTATATACCCAAGAAAACTGAAGATTCAGAATTATAAGCCTTCATCAGATGATTTAGGTAAACAGATTACACATTAGATTTTTTTAGTCAGCATATAAAGTTAGTCCATATGATCTCCCAGTTTTGTTTCTTGATGCTGAGATTACAGTTCATTAGAAACTTTCCCACCACTAAGATGAATCTGGTTGCTGGGTTAATCTAGACAATTTTGAACAAAAGTATTTTAAATGTTGTGATTCTCCAGTCTCTGATTCCATGTCTGTATTTGAACAGGATAAGGTTGTTGTGGGCATTACCAGTGCAGCTTCAATGCTCCTCTTCTCTGTATCCTCAGGTGTGTCCAATTCAGGTGTGTCCAATTCAGTTGTTATCAGCTACCAACACTCAGTGACAATCAGCCTTTCTAATTGAAGCAGAAGTTGCTGGAGAAGCTCAATGTATCACAGGTCTCAAGAACATTAACTCTGCTTACCCGCCACAGATGTTGCCAGACCTGCTGAGATTCTCCAGCAGTTATATTTTTGTTTCAGATTTCCAGCATCTGCAATTTTGTTTTATTTTAGCCTTTCTAAAATTCTGTCAAACTTCATCTCATCCAAGTCCCAACTACATTTTTTTCACCATGAACTGGACATCAAATTCCTCTACATAATACCTCAGCCAGGCCCCTGCCCCTATGAAGTTTAAACAGGGATTTATGATAATTGTCCCCACTCATTCTTTTGCTCACCTTTCACTGTTTATGATTAAGGATGACTTTTGGATTCCCTTTTAATGTTAGCTGCCAGTCTCCCTTACTCTTTATTTCCTCTCAGAACAGTCTTTATTTAGCACGGTTATCACTCGGGTTAACAATAATCCATATCCTTTGTAACATCATGCAGGGGATTAGATTATGGTTTTTGCCGCCATTTCCTGCTTGTGGAAATGTTAAGATGAAGCTGAACATTGCCTAGATTTGTGCTCAAATGTCCTTTCTTAAATGCCCTCTTGCCCCATTGAACTCAGCCCTCCTCCAACTCAGAATTATTCTGGATTGTTCCTTGTTCATTTTATACACAAGCTAAACACTTTTGATACAATGAGCAATGCTTTCTTAAACGATCCCAGTCTAATATT
>NW_025205189.1:9149-10176 GCF_004010195.1 Chiloscyllium plagiosum | reverse complement strand
GATTTCTTACAGAAACTCAGCACCCATGGACCACTCGAACCAGGAACATTCCTCGATACAATGGACATTTCCGCACTCTACGCCAGCATCCCCCACAATGATGGCATCGCGGCAACAGCCTCAATACTCAACACCAACAACTGCCAGTCTCCAAACACCATCCTACAACTCATCCGCTTTATCCTCGATCACAACGTCTTCACCTTTGACAACCAGTTCTTCATCCAGACACACGGAACAGCCATGGGGACCAAATTTGCACCCCAATATGCCAAAATGTTTATGCACAGGTTCGAACAAGACTTCTTCTCTATGCAGGATCACCAACCAACGTTGTACACCAGGTACAATGACGACATTTTCTTCCTCTGGACCCATGGCGAGGAGTCACTGATAAAACTACACAGTGACATCAACAAGTTTCATCCCACCATCAAACTCACTATGGACTACTTTCGACTATCTGTCTCATTCTTAGACACATGCGAGTCCATCAAGGATGGACACCTCAGCACCACACTCTACCGCAAACCCACAGACAACCTCACAATGCTACACTTCTCCAGCTTCCACCCAAAACATATTAAAACAGCCATCCCCTATGGACAAGCCCTACACATACACCGGATCTGCTCAGATGAGGAGGTACGTGATGGACACCTGGAAGTACTCAAGGATGCCCTCACAAGAATGGGGTACGATGCTCAACTCATCGACCGCCAGTTCCGACGTGCCACAGCAAGGAACCGTAATGACCTCCTCAGGAGACAGACACGTGCTGCAACTGACAGGGTACCCTTCGTTGTTCAGTACTTCCCAGGAGCTGAAAAATTACGCCATGTTCTTCGTGACGTGCAACACATTATCAATGAAGATGAGCACCTCACCAAGACCTTCCCCACGCTTCCACTACTTGCCTTTAAACAACCGCCAAACCTCAAACAGATCATTGTTCGTAGCAAACTGCCCGGCTCTCAGGACAACTCCATACAACCCTGTCACGGTAGACGCTGCAAGACGTGTCAGA
>NW_025205189.1:0-8448 GCF_004010195.1 Chiloscyllium plagiosum | reverse complement strand
AACACCTTCAACATATTGTCTAGCTATCACCATTGTTAACAGCTAACCCAAGAATGCAACTTTAAAAAAAAGGGTTTTGTGATTTACACATGAAAGAAGTGAAACTATCACTGTATTCTAACAGATGAAAGGCTTAACAGACAATCAATTTTTCAATGTATAATTTCGCTTACATTACACTGTAAATTTTTGCTATAAATTCTGTGTTACAATCGAGCCCTCCACTATCACCTGATGAAGGGGCGTCGCTCTGAAAGCTAGTGTGCTTCCAATGAAACCTGTTGGACTATAACCTGGTGTTGTTTGATTTTTAATTCTTTGTAAGCAGACAGTGACTCTCCTAGTGCTCAGTGTTGGTGTTGGATCACAGTTGTCTTTGGGTGACATTGAGAACTTCACAATTCTCTCCCTCTTTTAACTCTACTGTCCCGAAATGAGATCTCGAGAATTAAAGAGAATACCTTTGTTGTAATCGCCGTAACCTGTGGGGCAAACAGATCAGTGTTAACAGTTTCAGGACAGTGTGAATTGTGAATCTACATTTACAACACAATCAGCATAACAATTGATATCGCCAAATTGCACTGATTAGGAACTGACTCTGATCTTTCCATCATTATCCCCCAGCCAATTCCAAACTGCCAAATGAGATTTTGCTTTAGCAATTCGCAAATTATATTGTGCAGTATCTTGGGGGATATCTGCACACTGTCTGGTGTCTCTCAGTCTCTTCTCTCACTCTCAGGGAGATATCTATACATTTACTGGTGTCCCTCAATCCCTTCCCACACGCTCAGGGAGATATCTGTTCTCTGACTGGTATCTCTTAGACAGCCCTCTCTCTGAGGTAGATTTCTGTACACTGACTGATGTCTCTCAATCCCCTTTCTCTCTCAGGGAGGTATCTGTACACTGACTGGTGTCTCTCAGTTCCCCCAGCTCTCTCTCTCTCTGAGGTATCTGTACACTGACTGGTTTCTCTCAGTTCCCTCTCTGTCTAGCATATATCTGTACACTGACTGGTGTCTCTCATACCCCCCTGTCTCTCAGGGATATATCTGTAACTGACTAGGAACTCTGAGCAGAGGCTGATAGCTAAGTTCGGTACCCATAGGGAGGGCCTCAACTGGGACCTTGGGTTCATGTCACATTACAGGTGATCACCAGTGCACTACACATACACACACAGATATTCCTACACACACACACTCTCACATACACACGGACACAGGTACACACAGACGCGCACACAGACACCCACACACACCCTTATAGACACGCACACTCCCACACTCACACGTGCACCCCCTCACAGACTTAAGACACTCACTACACACACATACACACACATACACACTTTCTGACAGTACTGTTAGGGAGAGTTATTTCGTATTTTTACCCACAGGAAGTGAAGGAATGGTGATATATCGCGATGTCAGGATTGCGGGTGGCAAGAATGGAAACCTGGGGAGATTGGGAGGTGCTAATGAAGGAACGCTGATTAATGATGGGATTTCCCACTGTCACCTTGTCCCAATCCTCCCTGTGCCCTCCCAGATTGACAGGCAGTCATTGTCCTGGTACTCACTGTTGGTGTTCGATGGCAATTGTCTTTGGCTGACTTTGAGAACTTCACAATTCCCTCCCACCCTTTACCTGGCATTCCACAAATGAGATCTTGAAAATTAAACAGAATACCTCCATCATGATCACCAAATCAGGTGGGACAAACAGATCAGTGTTAACAGTTTCAGGACATTGTGAATTGTGAATCTACATTTCCAACACAATCAGGTTAACAATTGATATCTTCAGCCTTGTAAGGCTTTGAAACGGATGCAAATCTTTCCATCATTAAATGGACACTGTCAGTCCACTGATTCCAAAAGATCAAAAGAGATTTTAAATGAGCAATTTGAACCTGAAATTGACTAATATCTCAGGGAGATATTGGTATACTGACTGGCGTCTCTCAGTTGCCCCTCTCTCTCTCTCTCTCAGGGAGATATCTGTACACTGACTGGTGTCTCTCAGTCCCCTGTCTCTCTCTCTCTCTCTCTCTCAGGGAGATATCTGTACACTGACTGGTGTCTCTCAGTCCCCTCTCTCTCAGGGTGATATCTGCACACTGACTGGGGGGTGTCTGTCAGTTCCCTCTCTCTCTCAGGAGATATCTGAACACTGACTGGTGTCTCTCAGTCTCCTCTCCCTCTCAGAGAGATATCTGTACACTGACCGGTGTCTGTCAGTCCTCTCTTTCTCTCAGGGAGATATCTGTAGACTGACTGGTCTCTCTCATTCCCCTCTCTCTCTGTCAGGGAGCTATCTGAACATTGGCTGGTGTCTCTCAGTCCCGTCTCTCTCTCTCTCTCTCTCTCTCAGGGAGATATCTGTACCCTGAATGGTGTCTCTCAGTCCCCTCTCTCTCTGTGGGGGAGATATCTGTTTACTGACTAGTGTCTCTCAGTCCCCTCTCTCTCTCTTTCTCAGTCTCTCAGGGAGATATCTGTACCCTGACTGGTGCCTCTCAGTCTCTCCTGTCTCTCTCTGAGTGATATACCTGTACACTGACTGGTGTCTCTCAGTCCCGACTCTCTCTCTCTCTCTCTCTCTCTCTGGGAGATATCTGTACCCTGACTGATGTCTCTCCCCTCTCTCTCTGAGTGAGATACCTGTACACTGACTGGTGCTGGATATGTGCTATTAGGGAGGGCTATTTACACAGTTTTACACACAGGCAGTGGTGGACAAACGACATATTTTAAACATAAAACCATTCACTTTCAGAGCATGTAATGTCAACGTTATCTGTCAATTCCCTCTCTGCTACTGATTGGGAAAAGAACAGTGAATTCTCAGTCAAATATTAAGACAGGCGAGGTATACAGTTAATGGCAGGCTCCTGAACAGCATTTCTTGGGGATCTTGGGGTTCAAGTCCAGAGCTTCCTGAAAGTCTACACAAGTAGACAGGGTGGTAAAGAAGTAATATGGCAGGCTTGCCATTATTGGTCAGGGAACTGAGGACACGGGTCAGCTTTATGAGACTTTGCTTGGGACACACTTAGACTATTGCCTTCAATTCTGGTCACTACATTACAGACAGGATGTGGAGGATTTGGAGAGGGTGCAGAGGAGGTTTACCAAGATGTTGCCTGGACTAGAGGGTATAATCTATAAGGAGAGGCTAGAAAAACTTGGGTTGTTTTAACTGGAGCTGAGGAGAGACTTGCGAGAAGGCTATAAAATTATGAGATGTATAGATGACATCCAGGATCATTTTCCCAGAGTTGCAACGAGGGGACATGCATTCAAGGTTAGAGGGGGACAGTCCAAAGGAGATGGGAGGGGGCAGACTTTTTTACCAGATTGTGGATTGTGAGTGGTGGTGGAAGTAGATATAATAGAGGTGTTTAAGGGACTTTCGGATAAGTGCAAGGAATATGGAAGGGAGGGAGGGATATGGACCAAGGATTTGTTTAATTTGGCTTCATGTTTGGCACAACATAGTGGGCTGAAGGGCCGGTTCCTGTGCTGTAATGTTCTGTGTTCTATATCTAAGTTTGATGACAAGGGCTCAGGGAATAATTAACAATGCTGTTGAAGTGTGAAGCTAAGAAAGATTTTGTTTTGCGGTCTGGTTAATGATCACATCTCAGAGCGGGGATACCACTTCTGGTCAGTGGAAATCTGTCCGCTGTAAATCCAAAACAATACCCTGCACCCACTCTGAGCGTGATCCCTGGATCCCAGTAATCCACTGTGGGATCTACATTCTCCACATCCTCCCTTTGTGAATTGGCCAACTCTGCCTCCTTCAGTCCCCAGCTTTCCTACCAGTGGGAACACTTTCCCCCCATTGTCACCACCCTGGGAATTTTAAACGCCTCAATTAAATCTCCCCTTGACCCTCTGTGCTGTGAGAACAGCCCCAGGTTTACCATTCTCTCCTGGAACTGTTCGAGTAAACTTCCTTTACTCTGTCTCCAAGGTTTGGTTACCTTTCTGAGGTGACAGAGCTCTGTCCATGGTCTACACTGGACACTCGGAGCTCCGTCCAGAGGCTGTGAGCTCTGTCCATGGTCTACACTGGACACTCGGAGCTCCGTCCAGAGGCTGTGAGCTCTGTCCATGGTCTACACTGGACACTCGGAGCTCCGTCCAGAGGCTGTGAGCTCTGTCCATGGTCTACACTGGACACTCGGAGCTCCATCCAGAGGCTGCGAGCTCTGTCTATGGTCTACACTGGACACTCAGAGCTCCGTCCAGAGGCTGCGAGCTCTGTCTATGGTCTACACTGGATACTCGGAGCTCCGTCCAGAGGCTGCGAGCTCTGTCCATGGTCTACACTGGACACTCGGGGCTCCGTCCAGAGGCTGCGAGCTCTGTCCTTGGTCTACACTGGACACTTGGAGCTCCGTCCAGAGGCTGTGAGCTCTGTCCATGGTCTACACTGGACACTCGGAGTGCCGTCCAGAGGCTGCGAGCTCTGTCTATGGTCTACACCGGACACTCGGAACTCCATCCAGAGATTGCAATAGTAGGAATGACATTAAAAATCTGTTACCATCAGGGGGACAGCTACATACCTAATGTGCCCACTGCCATCAGGCTGACCAGGAGGAAGAGACACAGGTACTTCATGGTTGCGGGTGAGTTGTAAGTGTCTCAGAAGACGTGATTTGTGAGCTGCAAATTTTGGGTTTATATATGCTTGCTGGCTAGGTCCCTGAAATTACTGAGCAACACCTGGCTCCTGTCAGAGCAACTGCCACTCTGCGCCGCCCATGAATCAGCCAAGGGTCAATCAACAGGCGATGAAATGTCAGCCAAAAGATAAGGCATTGGCTGCAGAGTGGAGGATCCTGGGAAACTTTACCCAGGCCAGCAATCCCGGGCTGTCCATCCTTTACAATGCCGGGAGCTAACCTCTGAAACCAGGCTCCTGTGGAAGGTGGGGAACAGGAGCGTCTCTGGGGGCAGGATGGTTGGTTATCACAGTCATGGAGAGGGCCAGAGATTTGACAGAACCTTGTTTATGTGTTGGGGGGGAGGGGGGGGGGCGCAGTTTACCTATTTATCAGCTCCTCTGGAGTCAACAATCTTCTGCGTGAACATCATTTGCTCACCCCTGGTTTCAGTTCTTCACCTCTGCCCCAACCATTTCAAAAGGCATTTGGATGGGTATATGAATAGGAAGGGTTTGGATGGATATGAGCCAGGTACTGGTAGGTGGGACTAGGTTGGGTTGGGATATCTGGTCGGCATGGATGAGTTGGACCGAAGGGTCTGTTTCCGTGCTGTACATCTCTATGACTATGACTCTCACTTCTCGTGCATCCCAACTCAAGCCAAAAGCCCGTTCTGTGAACACATGGGCTCCCACAGATTGAAACATTGGCATTTATCATATCAGTGACTGGGCCCAGCATTTATTGCCCTGTCCCTAATGGCCCCTCCTACCCGGAGAAGGTGGGCGTGAGCTGCCTCCTTGTACTGCCGCAGTCCAGTGTGGTGTAGGGACACCCACGTAGCGCCGTTAGGGAGGGGGTCGCGAGATTCTGAAAGAACAGATGGAAGTGGTTTGAAAAGCATCGCCTGAGGATCTTTGGTGAATTGCTGTAGTGCCTCTAGTAGATGGTACACACTGCTGCTACTGAGTGTCGGTGGGGGAGGGAATGGATGTTTGTGGGTGCGGTGCCGACAAACAGGGGGCTACTTTGTCCCTGCAGCGAATAACTCACCTCCTGACTCCCCAAAGCCTGTCCACCATCTACAAGGCACAAGTCAAGAGTGGGAGGGAAGACTCCCCACTTGCCCCTGGATGGTGTCGAGCCTCTCGAGAATTGTTGGAGGTGCCCCCATCCAGGGGCAAGTGGGGAGTCTTCCCTCCCACTCCTGACTTGTGCCTTGTAGATGGTGGACAGGTTTTGAGGAGTCAGGAGGTGAGTCACCCGCTGCAGGATTCCACAGCTCTGACCTGCTCTTGTAGCCACTGTGTTAATGTGGTGAGTCCAATTGAGTTTGTGGTCAATGGTAACTCCCAGTATATGAATAGTGGGAGATTCAGCAATAGTAAACATGAAGGGAGCGAGAGTTAGATCATATCTTGTTGGAGATATTCATTAACTGGTTCTTCTTGTCACTTGTCAGCCCAAGCCTGGATATTGTCCAGATCTTGTTACATTTGAACACAGACTGCTTCAGTATCTGGGGAGTGGCGAATGGTGCTGAACGTTGTGCAATTATCGGCGAACATCCCCACTTTTGAGCTTATGATGGAGGGAAGGGCATTGATGAAGGAGCTGAAGATGGTTGGGCCTAGGACACTCCGCTGAGGGATTCCTGCTGAGATGTCCTGGAGCTGAGATGACTGACCTCCAACAACCACAACCATCTCCCTAGGTGTCAGGTATGAGTCTAACCAGTGGTGAGTTTGCCCCTAATATTCATGGGCTCCAGTTTCTCCAGGTCAACCTCACCCTACCTCTTGAGTTCAACCCAACAGAAGACAAGTGGACTTGGTGGTAGCTAAATGGGGACTCAGTGAGAGGGTCATTTTATGGCAAATGATGATGACACATTCCATTTTGCTCAACGTTTTGATTAAAAGGATGGGGTGGTCATTGGTTGAATTTGGTTTGGCTTGGACTTACTGCTCAGGACATATCCAGATGATGTTCAATACAGTCCATGTTGAAGCTAAACACTTTGCTAAGAGTCTAATCCCCCAGGACAGGGAGAGCATGGGGCTAGATACAAAGTAAAGCTCCCTTTACACTATCCCCCATTAAGCACTTGCAGGACAGGGGGTTAGGTACAGAGTAAAGCTCCCTCTACACTGTTCCTCACCAAACACTCCCAGGATAGGGACATCAAGAGGTTAGATACAGAGTAAAGCTCCCTCTACACTGTCCCCCATCAAACACTCCCAGGACAGGGACATCAAGAGGTTAGATACAGAGTAAAGCTCCCTCTGCACTGTCCCAGCATCAAACACTCCCAGGACAGGGACAGCATGGGGTGAGATACAGAGTAAAATCCACCTCTACACTGAAGGAATTTTTTTTCCCTTACTGGTGGCATATTGGCCCCAGTGCTGAGACACGCTCTCCCAGAGTTTGTGTGATTGGTTTCAGGGCTAAATTTTACAAAGTGTGTTCCTCGATGGAATTCCTGTCTTTACTTGGAAGCCAAGCCTAATTATATTATTATCTCTATTATAGTGCAATACAGGCGGTGCTGTTACGTCTCCACGTGACCTACTTCATAGTTGATAACGAGATCTGGTAACACCTCTAGGCACGGTGGCTCAGTGGTGCCTCACAGCACCAGGCACCTGGGTTCGATTCCAGCCTTGGGCGACTGTCTGTCTGCACATTCTCCCCGTGTCTGCATGGGTTTCCTCCGGGTGCTCCGGTTTCCTCCTAGAGCCCAAAGATGTGCAGATTAGGTGGATTGGCCATGCTAAATTGTCCCATAGTGTCCAGGGATGTGAAGGTTAGGTGCATTAATCAGGGGCAAATATAGAGTAATAGGGTAGGGGAATGGGTCTGGGTGGGTTACTCTTCAGAGGGTCAGTGCAGGCTAGTTGGGCCAAAGGGCCTGTTTCCACACTGCAGGGAATCTAATTCTAATGCCGTTTGTCCTCACTCTCCCGTGAGATTGTGAGTCTGGTGGGGGGCTGGGGCAGGAGGGGACATGGAGGAGTGCGCTGATGGGCAGGCAACTCCAAGTGAGACAGGTTCAAAGCTCCAGTGTCCTTTTTCCCATCCTCTGTCCTCTCGTTAGCGCTACGATCTGTCCTTTCAGAGACATCACTCCCCTTCACCCCACAATGTGATTTTGTTAAATGACTCGTCATTGGCTTCAGTTCCCAGAATGCTCGCTGTCCCTGCTAGCTCTCACTCTTCAAGGATGCCACGTCAGACGTTGGTGAGTCTGCCCACTCCCCCCCCCCCCCACCCCCCCCCACCCCCCACATTCGCCCACGTATGGCCCAATAAAGACTCACTGGGGCCATTGTGACATTTGAGATAAATCTCCCAAAGAACATGATGGAAAGGGATAAGATGTTCTCTGATCATCTCTGAGATAACAATGAACATTAATGGGTTTTATGGCATACAGTCAAATGTATCCATCTTCGCCAAAGTACAAAGTGGCCCATTGGCAGTGCCAGTTGGCAGCGTGGCAGAGGGGGAATGTGTGGGGAGTTGGTAAGTTTGAGCACCTGGTTCCCAACACCCTCCACCGCTGAGGGCCTCCCCCACCCCATGTCTGGCTCAGTGGGAGATTTGTCATTGGCTGTGATTGGTGAACACCTCCTCGCCCAACACCAAGGCCAGGGTGGCAGATGGTGAAGCAGGTAGAGCTTGGCTGTTTTCTATCCAGTCATTCCCCTGGGAAAGGAGGGCAGGAGAACCAGTCCAGATCCTGCAGAGTGGAA
>NW_025205188.1:0-10175 GCF_004010195.1 Chiloscyllium plagiosum | reverse complement strand
CCTCTAAATTTATAAGTCATGCAGTAATTTCTGAACAGAAGGAGAGCATTTGGCTCAGCAAGTTCATGCTGACTTTTGGGACAGCAATCCAATAAGTCCCATTCCACTGCCCTATCCCTAAAGCCCTGCAAGTGTATTCCCGAAAGTCCCAATTCAACTTCCTTTTAAAATAATTCATCATCTTTGTTTCCACCATTCTCCTCGGTAGTAAATTACTGTACATTGTCATTTCCTGTGTAAAAAACATTCATCTCCAGCATCTTTAAAATTTGTGTCCCCAGCTGTGTATTAAAAATTGAATGAGTATTTTTCTGCACGTATCAATCTTGAACCAATGGAATTGTGGTGTCATTTATTTATGGCTTAGAGGCAGGTGTCCTAGATATTGGATTTGCACAGTACCTTCTGTATATCAGAGGTGTATACCGTGTTTGCTCTCCTTTACAATGTCAAGATCAACGAGATGACCGCTTTGAAAGACACTGAACTCCCAGTTGTTTACAATTTCAATAAACCACCTTGCTCTCAAAGTCCTTTACTAGCAAGCCCTCACTTGTCAGCCAGGTGCTATCTGACAAGTATCTTTGAATAACTATTAGCATAACATTTTATTAATATCAGTTTAAAGATGCAATTATTTCAGAGATGCACTGGTTTGGAAATGTTAAAGGTTTAATTTTAATACACTACACATTTATTTTCTTCACTTATGTCCTGCATCTGCTGCAATGTTCCAACACAGTACAACAACACCTTATTTTCCATGTAGGCACTTCACAGCCTTATCACATTATAGCTGTATTCCATTTTTCTAGCATTCTCTCTCTCACATAACCGCGTTTTGTTTGTGACCAATTTATGTTGCTGTGAGGAGAAAGAACCCATTGTCTCACTTCCATCTTCAGCTCCTTCATTATCAATGTTCCCACACAAGTTCAGAAATGGGAATGTTCTCTAATGAATACAAGTCCCCGGATATTGTGTCTTTTATTTTTTCTTCACCATGAACAAACCCTTTGTCTTTTGCATGCGGCTTCTGCTTCTATCAAAAACACATTTAAAAAAAAAAATTCCAACATCATTGAATCCTGAAGAAGAGTCCTATCAGATTTGAAATGTTAATGCTGTTTCTCTGTCCACAGATATCACCCAACAGTTGGATTTATCCAACATTCTGTGTATTTATTTCAGATTTCCAGCATCTGTGCTACTTTGCCCTTACTATATTGAAGAAGGATCTATGTATAGACCTAAGAACATTAAAATAACCACTCCTCCAATCAAAGCTGGAAGAACCTAATGATAGCTATGATAACAGGATGGTCACATGTACTTTAAACTAGTAAGGGGTAGGACCGGGCGGATGGTGGACTGAAGATGGAAAGCTTTTTCAGATATACTTTTGGAGATATATTTCCAAATCAGATGTGAGTGACTTTGAGGGGAACTTCCAAGTAATGTTGCTCCAATGTCTTTGATGCTCTTGCCATTCTAGGTGGTAGAGGTTGTGGCTTTGGAAGTTATACTCAAAGGAATCTTGTTTAATGTTTCTGGATGGATTCTCATCAACACTCATTATGACATAAGATCCAGTTAATAGATTTCATGCCATCTGGGCGGCACGGTGGCACAGTGGTTAGCACTGCTGCCTCACAGCGCCAGAGACCCGGGTTCAATTCCTGCCTCAGGCGACTGACTGTGTGGAGTTTGCATGTTCTCCCCGTGTCTGTGTGGGTTTTGGATGTGCTCCGGTTTCCTCCCACAGTTCAAAAGATGTGCAGGTCAGGTGAATTGGCCATGGTAAATTGCTCGTAGTGTTGGGTAAGGGGTAAATGTAGGGGTATGGGTGGGTTACGCTTCGGCGGGTCGGTGTGGACTTGTTGGGCCGAAGGGCCTGTTTCCACACTGTAAGTAATCTAATCTAATCTAATCTAATCATCTTCGTTCCATATTGGAGGGGATGACTGTTTAATGTGGTGTACAGAATGTTGAACTTGCAGGCTGCTTTGTCCTGGATTTTGTTGAGCCATGTATATCTAAGAAAGGAGAGGGTGTCACATCACACTCTTGACTTATGCCATGTAGATGGACAGATTTTGGAGAGTCAAGGTGTGAGTTATTTGTGGCTGAATTTCCAGCCTCTCAACTGCTCTTGTAACCACAGTATTTCTGTGGTTTGTCTATTTCAGTTTCTGGTCAATAATAACCTCTCAAGATATTAATGGTGGGATATTTTGTGATGGTAATGGCATTGAAAGTCAAGGAGAGATTGTTAGATTTTCATTTAATGGAAGTGGTCATTGTCTGGCACTTCTATGACTTGCATTTTATTTGCTGCTTAATCTGAATGTTGTCCAGGCATTGTTGCATGTGGACATGGGTGTTTCAGTATCCAGGGAATTGTATTCATTAGGGAACATTTCTATTTCTGAACTTGTGTGGGAAGGTGGGTGATGAAAGAACTGAAAATGGTTTGGTCCAGACTACTACCTTGAGGAATTCCTGTAGCAATTTCCTGAGGCTGAGATGATTGACCTCCACCAAACCACAATGGTCCTCAAACATAGTTCTGACTTTCACTGTGGAGAGATTTCCTCAATTCCTATCAACTCCAATTTTATTAGGGCCCTTCAAAGTCACACTCATCAAATGCTTCCTTGATGTCAGCGAGAGTTACTTTCACTGTGCCTCTTGAGCTCAATTCTTTTATCTGTTTTGGGTGTGCCAGCTATCCCTGTGTGAATGCCACTTGGTAGAAAACTTCCAAGGCTTCTTCTACCAATTTGCTGAAGATCAAGATCAGAAGGAATGGCAGTAATTTCCAGGGTTGGATTTTGTGAAAGGTACAAAAATACATAAGAACTTAAGGAAGAGGAAGTTTGGAAGGACTAGAGAGTGTAAAGGTGGATACATCTGCAGGACCTGATCTAATGTATCCCAGGGTATCCCAGAATGTTGCAGAAGTAAGGAAGGAAATTGTGAGACCCCTTGTAAGAATATTTGCGTCATCTGTAACCATGGGTGAGGTGCCTGATGATTGGATGCTGGCTAATGTTTTACTTTGTTTAATAAAGGTTGTAAAGAGAAACTGGGGAACTATAGCTCTGTGACTATAACTACAATTGTGGGTCAATTGTTGGAGGTGATTTTTAAAAATAGGATTTGTAGACATTTAGAGAGGCAAAAAGTGATGAGAAATAGTGAACATGGTTTTGTGTGAGGAAAATCGTGACTTGATTGAGTTTTTTGAGGAAATTACCAAAAATGTTGATGGCGGTAAAGTAGTAGACGTTGTTTACTTGGACTTCAGTGAAGCCTTTAACAAGTTTCCGCATGGTAGACTAATCACTAAAGTTGGGCCACATGGGATTCAGGGTGAGCTTGCCAATTGGACACCTAATTGGTTTAACGGCAGTAGACAGAGAGTGGTGTTGGAGGGTTACATTTCAGACTGGAGGCCTGTCACCAATGGTGTTCCACAGGGATCAGCTCTGGGTCCACGTTTGTTTGTCATTTATATAAATGATATTGATGAAAATATAGAAGGCATTTTTAATAAGATTGTGTATGACTCCAAAATGATGGCATAGGAGATAGTGAAGAAGGTTTTCTAAGTTTACAACAGGATTTTGATCAAATGGTTCAATGTGATGAAAAATAGCAGATGAATTTCAATCTGAATTAATGTGAGGTATTGAATTTTGATACAACAAACAAGGATAGAGCTTATACAATTAATGATAGAACCTTGGATCATGTTGTAGAACAGAGGACCTAGGGGCTCAGGTACATAACTCTTTGAAGTTTGGGTCACATATAGGCAGGTTCGTTAAAAAGGTGTTTAGTACACTTGGCTTTATTGCTCAGTCATTTTTTTTGTCTATGATTTTGACTAAACAAACTACTGGGTCACTATAACAATGATTCTGTTTGCAAACTGAGTGATTTCAGTGAGTACACTAAACATTTTCCTATGTAAGAACAGTAACTCTTAATTTAACTTTGGTAGCAAAAAATTCTAATGATACCTCAAAATTTATTCTTTATAAAGATAGTGTTGGTGCAGTGTAAAGGTTAGATATTCTGTAATTGCTCTGAGTCACTTGCCCCACCAGAAACTGCTACAGTTGCATTAGAGTTATATTTCCAACTGGTATCAAGATCAAGCCCCCTTTTTTTCAGTCACAGGATGTGGACCTCACTGGTAGGCCAGACCAGGTAAGGATGGTAGGAGAGAAAAGAGCTGACGTTTTGAGTCTAACTGATGCTTTGTCAAAGGGTCAGTTAGACTCGAAACATCAGCTCTTTTCTCTCCTTACAGATGCTGCCAGACCTGCTGAGATTTTCCAGCATTTTCTCTTTTGGTTTAAGATTCCAGCATCCGCAGTAATTTACTTTTAATTTGTTTTTACCAGGTAAGGATGGTAGTTGGGAAGTTATGTTGAGGTTGGACAGGACATTGTTGAGGCCTCTTCTAGAATACTGTGTCCAGTTCTAGTCGTCCAGTTATAGCAAGGATATTATTAAACTGGAGAGGGTTCAAAAGAGATTTACCAGGATGTTGCTAGGTATGAAAGGTTTGAGTTATGAAGAAAAGTTGGATAGGCTGGACTTTTTTACTGCAGTATAGGAGGTTGAGAGGCGACCTTATAGAGGTTTTTAAAATAATGAGGGGTACAGACAGTTTATGGTAGTTGTTTTTTTTTCCGTAGGATGAGGGCTTTCAAGAAAAGGGGACACATTTTTAAGGTGAGAGAAGAGACATTTACAAAAGACATGAGGGTCAAATGTTTTGCACAGAGGGTGGTTAGCATATGGAATGAACTTCCTGAGGAAGTGGTGGATGTGGTACAATTGCAACGTTTTAAAGACTTTTGGACAAGTACATGAATAGGAAAGGTTTGGAGGGATATGGGTCAGGAGCAAGCAGGTGGGAGCGGTTTTGTTTGGGATTATGTTTGGCATGGAATGGTTGGATCAAATAGTCTGTTTTTGCTGTATGACTAACTGTATGACTCTGAATAGGATCATGAGTTTGGCATTTAGACTTCAGGTAGTTTAAACAGTTCTTCAACATTAAACAAAAAGTAACAAAGCAAAAAATCATTTAGAATCTTTGCTATAGATGCTACAGGAAAATCTAAAACATGCAAAGCAATTAAGCAAGAAGAGTCAAACAAGAAGTGTGTGAGTAAAATATTAAAACAGGAGCATACTTTAGAGTGCCTGACCTCAATCCTTATGTAAACACATAGAGTACAAGGAAAACGTGGAATGAATTGCAATCACAGGATCAACTTTGTGGGTATGATATTGGTGCCATGACTGAAGATGCCTACAACATGGTTAAGACTGGCCCTAGGTTATTTATGATTACAAGGTCGACAGGAAAGGTACAGGTATTAGTAGAGAGAGAGGACTTATCTTAGTGATTAAAGATATAAAACTTCGATGATTTAAATTTTTGATCAATGTTCATAGGTTACACAAAAGTGATTGAGGAGCGAAAAGCTGTTTATTGAGCGGCAATAGATTAGTCATACAAACCGTGATGGGTGAGAAGCTTAATTTGTCCTAGATCAGAGGAATGGAACAACCTGGTCTCTGCTGATTAATAATCTCTTTATGCCCTATGGTGGATAATGGTTTTAAACTGAATCCAACAGAATCCACCCAAAAGATTTTTCTGCCTGCTTCCATGTTTTTCTCTTCCCTGATGCCCACTTCTATAATTGCTGGGCACCTCATGTCATTTAGTTGTTCAGTTTCATTTTCCCTCACAATTGTCCCATTCTCAGGAATCGATGTCCAAGACCACCTTCTCCTGGCCAACATCTTAAGGGCTGTAAAAAAGATAATGAGAGCTAAAAGAAGAGATTAAGGAAAGAGACTTGCAAAGCAATATTAAATTCAATACAAAATAAGTTGTAAATCTATGAGGAAAAAAGGCATTACTAGGAGCAACATGGAGCACTTATAAACTCAATAATAATATGAGCAAAGAAAATAAGGAAATGGCAGAGAAGATAAATAATTGGTTTCCGTCTGATAAGAGATCAGGAAAAGGCCAGCATCCCAGTGAAGCTGATATTCAGTCAAGTTCAGAGACCCACACGAGTTTATCTAAGGAAGTGACAATATTGAAGAAACTAATTTTATTAAAATGTAACAATCCTTGGGACCAAATTGTTTTCATCTCAGGATTGTAAAGGAGTTGGGAGAAAGCATTGCAGATGTCTGAACATTAATCTTTCAATTTTTAAAAAAATCATGAATCTATTTCTTATGAGGGGAAAATCATGCATGCTAAGAAAGGAGACAGATATAAACCAGGGAATTCTCAACTAGTCAACTAACGTGTTGTCAAGGGTGTTTGATGCTGAGTGCATCAAATGTGAGTGAGTTAAGTTTTTAAAAAATATATTCTTGTGGTGTGGGAGTCATTGCCTGGGCCAATATTTATCAGCCATCCCTAGTTGCCTTTGAGAGAATGGTTGTGAGCTGCCTTTGTAAACGTCTGCAGTCTGTTTGGTACAGATACATCCACAATGCCATTGGGAGGGAATCCAGAACTTTAATCCAGTGACACTGAAGGAAAAGTGATATATTTCAAGTCAGGATGGTGAGTGGGTTAGATTATGAACAGTGGAACAAAATCAAAATTTTCAGATGCTGTGAACCCAAAATAAAAGCCGAAAGTTCTGGAAATACCCAGCAGTCTGACAGCATGTAATGGGACAGAAACAAATGTGCCATTTTAAGCAGATTCTGACATGTACTGTTCTGAACAAAAGTCATATTCAAATCAAAATGTCAACTCTACTTTTCTCTCTACAGATACTTGTGGAGCTACCAAGTATTTCCAGCACTTTCTGTTTTTATTACAAACAATGGAGATTTTTAGATTCCCTACAGTGTGGAAACAGGCCCTTCAGTCCAACAAGTCCACACTGACACTCCGAAGAGTAACCCACCCAGTCCCATTTCCCTCTGACTAATGCACCTAGCATGGCCTATTCACTTAACCTGCACATCTTTGGACTGTGGGAGGAAACTGGAGTACCCAGAGGAAACCCACGCAGTCACGGGGAAACATACAAACTCTACACAGACAGTCGCCTGAGGCTGGAATCAAACCTGTGACCCTGGCGCTGTGAGGCAGCAGTGCTAACCACTGAGCCACCGTGCCGCTCAATGGCAGCTTCTCATTGTAAAGGGCAATTGAGAGAATAAACAGATGGGCAAGATTGTGGCAAATAAATTATCGCATAAGCAAACGTGAGATTCACCTTGAACCGAGGTAGAATAGAGTAAGCTACTTATAAATTTGAAAAGCTAGAAACAAAGAAATTTACAATTTCAGGCACATAGATCAATTAAATGTTTTGAGCAGGAGTAGAAGAGTAATCAACATCTAATGCTTTATATTTAGAGGAATAGAATATAAGGGGATAAAAGTCCTGTTTCAACTTTTCAAAAACCCTGAGTATACCTTACATCATAATTTATGAAGGATGGGTTATCCTTCGAGGGACTGTAGTCTAGGTTTACCAGAAGGGTTATGTTATACTAAGAGATTACAGAAACTAAGTTTGTATTCTCTGGAATTTAGAATGTCAAAGGATGATTAGAAATTTTCAATACCGAGAGAATCAGTGGATTGGGGGAATCTGTTTGTTAGTTGGGAAAAGGGGTTATGAACTGCAGTATCATTTAAAAATTAGACTTTCAGAGATTAAAAAATAGGAAACAGTTTTACAATTTGTTATGGTCAGCTGGAGAAAAATACTTTTTAAAAAGAAATGTGAATTTTGCGCAAGATATCATGTATTAAGACCTTTATTGTAACTAAGGAATATAAATCAACATTGACTTAACATTATTTGGGAGGAAACACAAACTAAATTGAAGGTGGTTTGAAGGAGGAAAACATTAACTCTGATTTCTCTCCACAGATGCTGCCAGACCTGCTGAGCTTTTCCCGCAATCTCTGTTTTTGCTTCTGAGTTCCAGCATCCCCAGTTCTTTCTTTTTTCTTAAATTGATGATGTCCTCTGTTATCTCATTGACACACCACCAAACACACACTTGAGAGAAAAGTTGTACTGAACGTCCAATGATTCTCCCTTTAACAGAAACTCTTCTGCCTGCCCACTGATAACATGCTTCAGCAATATTCTCGTATCCTTTTGAACCACGTTCCCTTCATGCAATTTTCTGAGCATGTTTCAATGGATTTTCACTTCCATATTCTGATGAATACTTGGTCTTTAAATCTTTACAAGCCTAATACCCCATCCTTAGCTGCACACTACTTAGATAAGGACAAAGCAATTTTTTTTCATTTGATTGACACAGTAGGATCTGTGTCAAGAGTGTGGTGCTGGAGAAGCACAGCAGGTCAGGCAGTATCCAGAAGCAGGAGAATCAACATTTTGGGCAAAAGCCCTTCATCAGGAGTGAGGGTGGGAGCTTCGGGGGTGGAGAGATAAATAGGAGGAGGGGTGGGGCTAGGAGGAAGGTAGCTGAGAGCAGTAGGTGGATGGAGGTGGGGATAAAGGTCATAGATTGGAGGGGAGGGTGGAGTGGATAGGTGGAAAGGTGGATGGACGGGTGGGACAGGTCATGAGGGCGGTGCTGAGCTGGAAGATTGGAACTGGGATAAGGTGGTGAGGGGAAATGAGGAAACTGGTGAAATCTACATTATTGCCATGGGATTGGAGGGTCCCAAGGCGGAAGATGAGGCGTTCTACCTCCAAGCATTGGGTGGTAAGGGAGTGGCAATGGAGGAGGACCAGGAGCTGCATGTCCTTGGCAGAGTGGGAGGGGGAGTTGAAGTATTCGGCCAAGGGGCAGTGGCATTGGTTGGTGCAGGTGTCCTGGAGATGTTCTTTGAAGCGCTCTGTGAGTAGGCATCCTGTCTCCCCAATGTTCTGGACAGCGCATCGGGAGCAATGGATACAGTAAATGACGTCTGGAAGTGCAGATAAAATGTTGATGGATGTGGAAGCCTCCTTTGGGGCCTTGGATGGAGGTGAGGGGGGAGGTCTGGGCACAGGTTTTGCAATTCCTGGAGTGGTAGGGGAAGGTGCCGGGAGGGGAAGGTGGGTTGTTTGGGAGCATGGACCTAACAAGGTAGTTGCGGAGGGAACGGCCTTTACGGAAAGCGGATAAGGGTGGGGAGGGAAATATATTTCTGGTAGTGGGGTCCGTTTGTAGGTGGTGGAAATGGTGGAGAATGATGCGATATATGCAGAGGTTGTTGAGGTGGTAGGTGAGGACCAGGGGATTCTGTCCTTGTTGCGGTTGGAGGGGTGGGTTCGAGGGCAGAGGTGTAGGAAGTGGATGAGATGCGCTGGAGGGCATCATCAACCAGGTGGGAGTCGAAATTGCAGTCTTTAAAGAAGGCTGGTCATCTGGTGTATTGTGTGGTGGAATTGGTCCTCCTGGGAACAGATGCAGCGGAGGCGGAGGAATTGGGAATAAGGGATAGCATTTTTGCAGGAGGCAAGATGGGAAGAAGTGTAATCCAAGAAGCTGTGGGAGTCATTGGGTTTGTGGAAAATGTCAGTGTTGAGTCATGATTTGGAGATGCTGGTGTTGGACTGGGGTGTACAAAGTTAAAAATCACCTATACGCACATACACACGGACACACATATACAAAGACATGCACACAGACACCCACACATACCCTTACAGAAACACACACTCACACATGCACCCCCTCACAGACTTAAGACACTCTGCACTCACTACACACACACATACACTTTCTCACGCTCACAACCCCCAACCCAGACAGACACACACACACAAAGACGCACATGCACACATATATTTTGGGGGTGAATTTGTACTTTCAGGGTTACATTGTACTTTGCTCAAAAATTGCATGCATTCATGCAGAACTCTGAGCTCAAAAACTGCATGAATTCATGTAAAACTCGTTAACTCACTTTTTTAGATTAGAATCAATCTAAGCATCATGGCATAGACAGAGAACACAGGGGGCCAACACCTTCAATATATTATCTAGCTATCACCATTGTTAACAGCTAACCTGAGAATGCAACTTTTTAATAAAAAAAGGTTTTGTGATTTACACATGAAAAAAGTGAAACTATCACGGTATTTTTTTTGTTAGATTAGTTTTTTTTAGATTACATTACAGTG
>NW_025205187.1:0-10173 GCF_004010195.1 Chiloscyllium plagiosum | reverse complement strand
TTTCCATGCTGTACATCTCTATAATTCTATTACTTATATTATTCTCTGATTTTTTGTGAACCATACTGGTGAGAAAGTCCAAAGGGATATTCTACCTGATGAGTTTACAAAGACCCAACAGGCCCTGGGAGTTTCAAACATCCAACACAACAGAATATTTTTTCCTAGCAGAGAAAATAAGGATATATTTTTTTCCCATGTGCATCTGCGTAAGATACTCTGGGCAGGCCCAGGAAAAGAGAAACCGTGTCCATCTCCAGTTCGGTCCCCAAGACCCACTCTACCACACCTAACACAGTGATCCAATATCTCCAAAGCCTGCAATGCGTAATAGTGCCTGTGGACATTCTGCATTTAAGACATGCTAAAGATAATTCAACATTAAATTTTGATCGAAAATCTGGTGTCAGATAGACCCTATTAAAAATTTTCAACTGCATGGAATAGGTCCTATTACAGATCAAAGTCTTTCGAGCATTTTCACAAATATTCTCCCATGTCTCCAAAGAGATCTAAACTGCGAACTCTTTCGCACGGACGTCTCTTTTAAATGTTCTACTTGCACAGTCTTGTCTGAGGGGACACTCTCGAACAAATGTTAAAGGGTACTGACAAAGAGATTATCCTTAGCAATAAGCACCCGCTTCTCTGTATCGGATCTGTAAGAGTCTGTTAAAAGTATGTGTTTTTAAAATCAAATCTCTAATCTGGAAAAAAAGCAGAAGAAATCTCTACCAGGTAGTCCATATTTACGAGTTATTTCATCAAATTATATCATTGTTTCTCCCTCATGTAACACGTAGTGGTTCAGTGGTTTGCACTGCTGACTCACCGTAGCAGGGTCACTGGTTTGCACCCAGTCTTGGGTGACTGGCTGTGTGGAGTTAGCATGTTCTCAAATGTGTCTGCGTAGGTTTCCTCCCACAATCACGAAGGTGTGTAGGTTAGATGAATTGGTCATTGTTAAATCGCTCATGGTGTTCCAGGATCTGTAAGTTCAGACATTAGTCTGGATAAATATAGGATGGTAGGGGAATGGGTTTGGGCGGGTCTTCAGAGGATCGAAGTGGACTTGTTGGGCCCTAGGACCTGTATCCACACTGTAGGGATTCTACTAATTCTAAATCACCCAAGCAAGATATCCCGCTCGCTGCCCACAGTTTAAACCTGGAATCCATTATCCCCGGTTGACAACCCGGTATACCAATTACACAGTTAAGAAACATGGTTTTGGCTGTATTGCCCTCGATCTGACGCATTGTCCTTCAAGTTTTAACAGTATTGATAATCATTAGTTTTTGACAATATTCCATAACTGTTGCTCTTTTATCTAAGAACAACAGACTAATAACAGACCTTTGCCTGAGAGGGCTCAATGTCTAGCCGTATTGATGCCGACTCCTCAGCGGCCCAGGCACAAACATAGGATGAGAAAATAAATTAATTGATTACTTTTAATCAGGGAGATCTACCCCCCACAATCTGTGGAGCAGTTTCAGTTTTGTTAGCTAGATAAAGAATCGCTTATGATGCCAAATAAAAGAGCTAAACCAGCCATTCTGTTTCCTAAGCATCTGTCTGGGAAAGATCAAAGAAAGCATTTGCACGGGGTCTAGGAAGTGAGGAAGGGAATTCATTTTAATAACAGCTATCCAACCGAGCCAAGATATTGGAAATGCCTCCCATCTTTGAAGATCTTGTTTAATTTTGTCAAACAAACGGACACAATTCACGGTAAATAAATGATCAAAGACAGATGTAATGAATATCCTGAAATCGGGAAACAATCCCAGTGAGCGTTTAAAAGAAAACCAGGACTTGCCTTCAGTATCAGGTATTTCCCTAAGACCTCCCATACGCATGGTTCCAACTATGTAAAATTAATCTTCTCACCCAAAAAGGCAACAAGCGAATTATTGCATTGCATCACATGTACTGCCAAATTTTCTGGATTTGGCAAAAAGCATAAGACCTTCATCTGCATGCAGTGTAATCTTACGTGACTTCTATCCCACTTCTGGGTCAGATGTGTTGGCATCCCTACAGATGGTCTCCGCCAGTGGCTCAATCACCAACGTAAACAACAATGGTGAAAGGTGTCAACTTTGTCGGGTGCCTGGAGAAATATTAATATTACTGGTGGCCACACCGTTAGTGAGAACCGCAGCAAGAGAATCGCGGTAAAGGACCCTCAGCAACTTGATAAAAATTTCACGTCGAGCAAACTGGTTGAATCTGAATTAATGTCTTAGAAAGATCTGAATTAATTGCAGAAATGCTCAATGAACTAACTAGCCTTAAGAATAAAGGGATACATTCGCCAGTGTCTCGAATCTGTTATATTGCCCTTAATCTTAATCAATGAGTATATTGCTTCATGTTCAGAAATGGTAATATTCCAAATTTTGTAGGATGCCACCGAATCTAAGATTGTTGCAGGCATGTGGTAGAGAACAACCTTCGTGTGGCATTTCTGTGGGATAAATAAGAAAATAAAATCCCTACTTGTGAGGTAGATCTGCCTCCAGACATCCACCAGCTCCAGTTCTGCACACAAATTCACTAATTGGTTACATTATAACGAGGGTATTGGGGGACCTTTGGACATTCTGTCCACTGTGGGGTACGTAAGACAGTTGAAATCGTCTATAATAATGTGGCACGAGGCAAGATAACTTAATTTGGAAAATGCATCTACCACAGTTTTAAAGGATGCTCCGGGAGGCAATAAACATTCAAAATACCGTATTCTTTCCCATAGTTCAAGGTTTTGTGGATTATGATCCTCCTGTGAGTGTCTAATATAATCTAGTAATTTAACTAGAAGATTCTTCCGATCCAGTATGGCTTCTCTCCTACTCTTACTATTAAAATAAAATGAGAAATAAACCCAATCAAACCCACCCTGCTGTAATGTCAAATGTTCCTTGTCATCAAGGTGCATCTCCTGCAATAGGATAACATCCACCCTCTCCTTCCGAAGCCTAGAAAGTACATTTTTCCTCTTGACTGGACAATGGCTCCCCTTATTGTTTCAGGTACACCATTTAAGCACATCATTATCCGTCACACACCGTGGCAACATTTGAGCTCTAGAGAGAAAGAACTCGAATTACACATCACTGATCATGAATGAAAAAAGATTCATAGAGCTTAAAAGCAACACAAATTAAGACTACTACATCTAACAAGCTCTCAGAACTTTTCAAAATTAAACACATTAAAAAAAAAACAAAAGACGAAACAAAATCCAAAGTGCCAATGACACACCATAGGAAATTTACCCAACACCCATCCAGTGGGGACGGTTACATATTCCAAAACTTTATCTTCTGCCCGCTACCAATATGACATCCAGGGCAATTAACAACAAAAATCGGGCTTCAACTGCCCTTTGGACGGTATTTAGTCATCACAACTACATTTATAACCCACTCCATCTTGAGCCGCACCCCAGACAAAAGCAAGGAAAGAGAAAAAGAGAAGTAATACTAATGTAGAAGTTAAAAGTGAGCACTCTACCCATCCCTGACTATAATTTAACACTGGTTAATACCAGAAAAATCCAAGAAAATTTCGTTAAGAGAGAAACAGGATTATCTAAACATCTATCTTACTTTAAAATGTCCACAAAAGGTTTCGCTTTCTCTGGAGAGTCAGAAGAGTATATGGATCCTCTGAGCTTCCTCGTGTGCTATCATTCATTGAATCCTCCCCTGTCTGGTTCCTTCTTGCAAAGTTCATCACCTCATATTTATCAGGGTTACATTCCATCTGCCTTTGATTCACCCATCTCCCCATTTCCTCTGTAACTTCATGAAACATAAGGCCTTCCTCCTACTGCCAACCACCCGGCCAATCTTTGTATCAAACACAAACTTAATTATGACACCCCCCACCCATCGTCCGTATTCACAGCTACATCCTTTATGATAAGGTTTAAAATCACAAAACATCAGCTTGTAGTCAAACAGGTTTGTTCGGAGGCACCAGCTTTCGAAGCGCTGCTTCTTCACCAGGTGTTTGTGCGCTTTGATGAAGCGCTTCGAAAGCTAGTGCCGCCGAGTAAACCTTTTGGACTATAATCTGGTGTTATGCAATCTTTAGCTTTGTCAACCCCAGTCCAACACCAACACTTCCTCATCAGAAATAATAAGAGACACAGCACTGATCCCTGGGGTACACCATGAGACACAAGCCTCCAATCACACAAAAAGGCTTTTATCACCACCCTCAGTCTCCTATCACTAAAGTTGATTTGGATGCAACTTGGCCAGTCACTAATGAATCCTACCTGGTCTCTGGTTATTCTGTTCCGCTGGAGACACTTATAGAATATTTGGGCATTCTCCATAATCTTGCCTGCCAGTCGGTTTCCATGCCCCTGTATTAATTAGTTCCCTCCAAGTGATGAATTTCCTCCTTATTGCAGCCTTAAATGGCCTGTACTAGATCTTGCCATTATTTGCCTTGAATGTGGAATAGACAGCGAGGGAAGCGTTCTGTTCATTTCCAACTTGTCATATGTTTTGTGAATTTTCGAAATTTCACTGTAACCCACCTCTCATTCTTTGAAACACTAGAGAACATAGGCCGAGTTTCCTCATCAGGCAATCTCACCATCTGAGGGATTAATTTGGAGAATGTCCATTGCACATCCTCTGTGGTCAGTATACTCTTTCTGAGTTTCGGTCACCAAAACTATACACAATACTCCAGCTACAGTCCCACCAACACACTGTGTAACTGCTTCAACATGTCTTTATATCAATGTTCTGACTCTCGTAAATGAAGGTAAGCCAAACTTTAACTTTCCACTTACATATATTCCTCCAAATACCCTTCACATTCATTGCATTTACGAACTCACTGAGATCTATTAGAAACCCTTCCGAAAATCAATTGTATGCCACGTCTACTGTTTCCCCATTATCTATGCTGTAAGAAACAACTTCGAACACTTCTGAAGTTTAGAAAGTATGATTTCTCTATCAGAAATGCATGCTTATTTCTAAATAGCAAAAATCTCATCCCGTGTATAGATTCCAACAGTTTCCCTACAGATGTCAAGTTAATTGGTCTGCAGTTCTCCACACTATGTCTTTTTCCTTTGTAGCTGTTTAGATCCCTTCCATTCATCTACATTGCTTGGTTCACGTTTATCCACAATAGTTTCCGGTCTCTGCAGAATGTACAGGAAAATAAAACACAGTCATCGACAGTGCAATTAATACGACTATTGATGATTGATTTCTGGCATTTTGATAGGAAGTACATCTGTTTCGTCAGACTTAGGAATGCTTAATCCAGCTCCATGTTCAAGTACTACCTTGTTACTGATATGAATTGACATTATGTCTTTTGCTCCACAAGCCCGATATGATCACGTGGTATTTCTGGGCGATTTCCTGGGTATTGTTCCAGGAAGACAAATGTAAATTAACTGGTTATTTTCTGGGCAATTTCCCTGTTCTCCACAATAACCTCTCACCAATAAACAGCAATGTTGAGATGGTCCGAGTGGTATATGTAGTCTAGATGTGTTCCAGTAAGGCCTTCAATAAGGTTCCTCATTCAAAGTTTGGGAGAAGATTTGTAGCTCGGGTACTCGTTGTTGTGGTTCTATTCGCCAAGCTGGGAATTTTGTGTTGCAGACGTCTCGTCCCCTGTCTAGGTGACATTCTCAGTGCTTGGGAGCTTCCTGTGAAGCGCTTCTGTGATGTTTCCTCCGGCATTTATAGTGATTTGTATCTGCTGCTTCGGTTGTCAGTTCCAGCTGTCCGCTGCAGTGGCTGGTATATTGGGTCCAGGTCGATGCGCTTATTCATTGACTCTGTGGATGTGTGCCGTGCTTCTAGGAATTCCCTGCCTGTTCTCTGTTTGGCTTGTCCTTTAATAGTAGTGCTGCCCCAATCGAACTCATGTTGCTTGTCATCTGAGTGTGTAGCTACTAAGGATAGGTGGTCATCCTTAGCTCATCCTGACCTTCGTAGCGATATTCAATTTTGTTCACTTTGCTATATGAAGGGTGTTATTAAACTGGAAAGAGTGCAGAAGAAATTCAGAAGGATGTTGCAAATGACTCAATAGTCTGGGTTATAGGGAGAGGTTGGGCAAGCTAGGGGTTTTTACTTTTGTGTGTATGAGACAAAGGGGGGGATCTGGTAGAAGTGCATAAATTTATGGGAAGGATAGACAGAGTGAATGCACCCAGTATATTTTTCCCCAGGTTTGGGCAATCACAGACTAGAGGGCATCATTTTAACGTCAGAGTGGAAAAAATAAAAGGGAACCTGAGGAGCAACTGTTTTACACACAGGGGCTGGTACACAGGGAATGAGGTGCCAGCGAAAGAGGTTGAGGTGGGTACATTCACAACATTTAAAAGGCAATTGGACAAATAAATGCTCAGGAAAGGATTAGAAAGATATCGGCAATAGCAGGGAAATTGGGTTAGCGTGGATGGACATTTTGGTCGGAATGGACCAGATTGGGCCAAAGGGCCTGTCTCCACGATGTTGGACTTTATGACTCTAACAACCATTGCTTATCTCCAACTGAATGTTATATTGCACTTTCCCAAATCACTGAAGAGAACTTGATCCTCTAGCCTCCAGTCTTCCATGATGTTTGACCAGAATGTTCAAGCACTGTATGCAGACACCGTGTAAAATGCACCTTATTAATGCCACTATTCCTTAAATGCTGCTTCAGACCAAAGTTAATAATTCGTCACTCTGACAACACAACATCAATTACGAAATAACATGCTGTCTAGTTTGCTCCGCAACATACTCTTCAACCTACCTCATATACACTTACAGAATTTATTTTTCACAGCCTGAGCAGTCACTTAATTAATGCAGTTTAGATGCACCTTGAGGTCATCCAATAAGACTGCGGTATCCACAATACTTACCTAACTAATTTCCAGAGCATTTGACGCTCAGATTTTCTAGTACCATTTTGGTTTCGATATATAACATACCAATTTGCTTCTCCTTGCTACCTGCAAGCTCCACCTATCCTGTTTCTGTGGAATCTGAGGGACAGATCTGTGTTATTATTAGTGATAGACTTGGACAAGACATTCGGGGAGGCTCAGGTCGACGCTGAGATGATCTGAAGAAATGTACTACAATACAGGACAAGCAACATATCCTCCTCGCTCTGTCAGGATAAGAGTTACCATATACTCTCTGCTCCCACACACGCACTGTACACCTGTTGTGGCACCTACGCCCGAACAAGGTTCACGATCTACCTCCAATTATTCTCAGGCACTACCACTCTCACTATTGAATTCAGTAACTTTCTTCCTCAATTTCTCTGTCACCTACGCAATACCCCCCACACTAACAATACTATATGGATTCCAAACTGTAGAGTGACTCATTCCAGATACCTCACAACTCCCCCCCACCTACAAGATTACTAACAGCTGGGTCACCCATTCCCACTCTCCCTCCCTCCCTTTCTCACATTCCAGGACAAACAGCCTTGAGTAGGACAGAAAGGGCCAAGCCCGGTAGTGGAGTGCTCGATATCCTTTCCCTCATCCCCTCCCCCTGCCATGTGAGGAGGACTCTGAAAGAGCCAAGGAAGACCAGGACGCCTCGTGTGGAGATTCTGAAACATCCATGTCCCACCGACCGATTAAGGAGGAATGTTCAGTGAAAGGCAATTCTCACTTTAAACCCACTGGCAGTTCCAACAACAGTCCTTTCACTTCCAATAAAAAAACACAGATACCTCACTGCACAGAGACCCAGACACAGAAATACACAGAGGTATTGCTAAACACCCCAATATACCAACACACACAATACTTAGAAGGAGATAGGCATACACACACGTAGAAACACACAAAAACATATACAGTCACATACAAATAGACACAGTCGAATCTCCTGTTCCCTGGATGCTGCCTGACCTGCTGTGCTGTTCCAGCAATAAAGTTTCAACTGATACATATTTGGTTGGAAAGAGTCAATCGGAATGTGTGACAGGTTTGGTTTCCGGAATGGTTTATCTTTATTCCGAATTATCCTGTCCTTTTGTCTGAAAAGAGGTAGTTATTTGTTGTTCAGTTAACACTGCTTTAAAATAACAGTCCCACAATGAAATAAGGACGTCCTTTTCACTTTAGTGTTCTGCTGCCTGTGGTGTTCTCATCCTCAGGGAGCAGTGAAGTCTCGGTTATTGAAGATATTCGACTGATCTTTACTGGACAGAAGAGCCAGTGTTTATTGGGAACAGACAGGAAAGGGATGGTCAGACACAATCGAATCAGCCATGAGCATTCTGAATGATGGAGCCGAACAGGCAACATCTGTCCCTACCCCATCGACCCCTTGAGGCAGTTTCAGAGATATACTGCTGCCCCTAACCCATGTGTTGTTACCTCATTCCAGCCCTCGATACTGTTACAGGGTTGGGGACCACCCCATTCAGTCAGACAGGATCGTTACAATGAGACAGGAGGACACCATTCTGCCCCTCTAAGGAATTACACAGGAATTTAAAATGAAGTAATTCAGCTCGTTCAGTGCACTACACAGCCCATGAGGAGGCCATTCAACCTGCCTGAATTGCTACACAGGAAGAGGGAAGCTGTCGCTAACAGTAAATAGAGAATAAAGACAAATGTTTATTTTCAGGCTGAAAAGCTATAACTGATCGAGTGCCTCAGAGATCACCGTGGGGTCATCAATGACCAATAATCTGTATCAAAGCTCTGGAGGAAGGGGAGGTAATGACTTGGAGTTCAATTAGATCATACACCAAGATGGTCATTCAATGTGTCGTCAAATGAAGGTAGTGAGTCGGCATTGTAATATAGACAGGGAAGATTAGTGAGCAAACCTTCAGCAGAAATAACATAAGGTAACTTGTCTATTTTGGCATGAAGGGTAAAACAATGGTAAACAATTTAAATGGAGAGAGTTTACAGAACTCTGTGATATAGCTGGTTTCCATGATCTTGGGACATGAATCATATGAAGTCAGTCTGCAGATACAGCAAGTGGGAGGTAAGTAGAATGATGCCGTTTTTGGCAAACGGTGTCAGGTTTAATTGCAGGAATGTTTTACTGCATTTGTACAGGGCATTGCTGAGACCACACCTGATGCACTGTGTGCAGGTTTGATCACCTAAACTAAAATGAAAGGATATAATTCTTTTCGAAGATTTTCAAATAGGTTTCCCTTTGCTCTTTCCTGGAATGCCGTCCTTTTGTTATGGGGGATTATCAGTTTCGATCTTAGCTGAGAAATAGTATTGAACCATCTATGACTTTCTGAAAAGTGCATCAGCTAGATGCATATTTTCTCTTGTCAGGGAGACGAAAGCTAGAAAATAAATTCCTGAAAAAACATGTATTGATATTAACACAAATACTATGAAGACACCTACCAATATTTACAACTTACACAGACACATGTAAGCATATCATCAACATAAAATGTGGGGTCATTTTTTTTTTCGATTGAGAGGAATGTTCCAGGAGAGCACACATGGTCCAGTTTGGTGTTGTGTTGATATTATTGTATGTTCAAACACAGTGAGGGAGAAAAATGTTCCCTGGCTGAGAAGCAGCAGGCAATTGATCCCTCTGTCTCTTACTTTGTTCCGCCCGATAGCAAAATGTGAGACCAGAAAATACTTCAGTTATCTTTATAACTTGTGAGGGATTCCTGGTGACGATTCATTTGCCTGAAACAATGGGAATTCAGCTAAATCCAACCGTTCCAGAAATAAATCCCACTACCAGTATATTGTGTGAACAGTATAACTTAAAAAGCAGAAGAACGTTTGGGGCACTCTATTATTTAACCACTTGTTATGAGTTCAACTTTCTGTGTCTCACATTTCTCTCGAAAATGACCTACTCTGAGACCTATATCATTGGCCACTTCACTAAACTGGTTGCAGTTAAGATTGGTGTAACCAGTGGAGGAATGGGACTGAAAAAGGAAACAGTGACCCTCCAACTTTGGCTAGAACACAAATGAGAAATACTCAGGGGGCTGTTCAAGAATAATTCCCTTCCCCAGACATTTGTGGTGCCTGGATGTTTACATTTATTGAAAATTGTATTTGGTGACATTTGACAGACAAGTGAATTTAGGAAAATGGTATACAGACAGAAAAGTGTCGCTGAGACCACAATC
>NW_025205186.1:2352-10173 GCF_004010195.1 Chiloscyllium plagiosum | reverse complement strand
CCTTGTACATTTTCAACCAAATCATAGATAACAAACAGCAGTGGACCCAGCCTCCGGTCTGAAAAACATCCTTCCACTCAACCCTCTGCTTCCCACCATCAAACCAACTGTGTATCCAATTGGCCAGTTCCACCAGCATTCCACGTGATGGAAACTTCCTGAGCAGCTTGCTGTGTGGAACCTTATCAAAGGCCTTACTGAAACCAATAGAGACTACGTCTATCACTCTGCCCTTATCAAACGTCCTGGTAACTTCATCAAAGGACTCTAAGAAATTTGGGAAGCATGATCTCCCACTCACAAGTCTATGCCGATTGCTCCCAATCAAACCCTGCGTACGTAATGGGTGCAGTCAATGGTATGCTGTCCTTCATTGTAAGATGATTCGAGTACATAAGTAAAGCCATCTTCCTGCTGTTGTAGAGCCTTGCTGAGAGAGCATTTGGGGCACTCTGTACATATCTGATGTCCTTTGTAAGGAATGATTCCCTTACCACAGACACTGGTGATGGTAACATGAGGAGAGAGTGAATAAACTGAGTGTTTAATCTGTAGAGCTGTAAGAGACGAAGAAATGGTGATGCTGAAACACGAGGAATGGCAGCGATCTCTTATTTCCAAAACAGACATTGACAGGGAGAGAAATTCCATACTTTACCCAGGATTGATTGGTTTGATTTATTGTCACGTGTATTTCAGTACAGGGAAACACTTTTTTATGAGCAGTGGAGGCAGATCATAGTAAGCATGGCCAGACAGATCATAGGGTGGAAATAGACTTGGACAGAGTAAGGCATACAAGTTACACTGCACAGGACATGCACTAGACAAGATCAACATGAACAAGATCACCATTATTTGAACTTAGAGAGTCCATTCATCAGTCTAACGTGACTTTCCTCATAGTTTATATGCCTAAATTAACTCTCCCCACGTTATTGTGCAGTCGGCGAGTGAACCCGTATACTGAACGTCAGGTTGCTCACAATCCCCAACAGCAGCCACAATACCTTCCGTCTGAAACAGATAGCCATTCCCACCAGCTTCCGCTCTACATAGAAAACACCAGGCTGTCTTCGTGGAGATGAAAGATGCCTTCTTGAGACTTCACACAAGACATATGGCTTCCCCGCTCACCACTAGAAAACCACATTAAAGTCCAACATGTGTATCATAAGCAACAGAGCCAAGAGTAACAACGTGGAACAGTCTGTCTGTGCAGCCTCTGGCTCACTTGTTCATCATGTTAGAGCATCAATTAGGTGACACTTAAGACTGCCGATGCTGGAGATCAGAGTAGAGCATCAATTGCTGGAAAAGCACAGCGAGCCAGGCAGCATCCGAGGACCAGGAGAATCGACGTTTCGTGCATAAGACATTCATCAGGAATCAGCATCAATTACCTCATTCTGCCCTCGTGTAAGTGCATTGAGGTAGGAATGGCCTCCTACTGTTCCTGTGTAAGTGACTCAAGGGACTGATTGGCTTCGACCTCGTCCGATTGAACAGGGCCAAGGGCCTGACTGGTTACCCCTGGTTCCTGTTTGACAGCTCATTGTACTGACCAGTGTGACAATGCTGCAGCTTTAAGAGGTTATTTTGTCCTGGTTTCTTTTAAGAGAGAGATTGAACGATCGTTACCAAGCTGGCTAGTTAAGACTACTTCAGTAACAGCGAGGGAGGCCTTGTGTTTATTTTAATGCAGCCTGAATGGGTGTGGCCAGCTCTCACAGATTAGGATCTCTGGGTTTTGGTTTCTCGGCAACATCAGAAACTATTGGGGTCTCCACAGAGTTGGAAGCTTCAGTGAATGTTTCCTAGTTGCTACCCTCTCTGAAATTTCTCTTGATGCTGTTTTTAATTCCTGGATTGGAGAAATGTTTGTGACTATCTGTGTATAAATATTTCTTTTTGCCAAGGGCTGTGTCTATGGGATTTCCCTATACTGGAACAGTTCATCAGTAATAGTTCCTAAATCTATTATTCTGTTAACTTGTCCAATAGAATTACGTTATTCTAAATTCCTCTTTCTTCGGTTTCATTTTCTCTTTCCTGTTTAAGTAGATGGTGTTTTGCTTCACACCGAGTAGTTTGACCAGTCACATTGCATCTGGAACAGACACTTTACATTTCCTTTAAAATAAGAAAACATTAGAGTCAAGGCTACCGCCTTCAAATATTTTCGAGGGGCTCTGATGTGGCCCATCAACTAGACTCCTTCCCTTCCTGAGTAATAGGCTGGAGGCACTGAATGGGCTGTCCCTGTTCTTCTCCAATAATATCAATGGGCTGAATGACTTCCTTTTATTCCTGTGAAACCAGTGTGAGGAGCTGAATTAACTCTTATTTTATTGTGGAAATGTGCAGTGTCAGGCAATGCTTTTACGTGAATATTACGGACCCTTTAACATCACAAGCCTCAATGGAGTCCTGGTCTTGAGGCACATGGACACAGACCAGTTCAGGAGCTGACGGGGGACAAGAAGTTCTGAACATTGTGGAATCTTCAGTGACCATCCCCACTTCTGATCTTTTCGTGGGGAGGGTGAGGGTGGGAGACATTGATGAAGCAGCTGAAGCTGTTTGTGAAGCGGAAGGTACCCTGAAGATCTCCCACAGAGGTGACCCAGGACCTAAGTCCAGTTTTGTTCAGCTCCTTCATGTCAACAGAAGGAAACCACTGCCTTGATATCAGGGCCAGTCATTTTTACCTGAACCCTTGTGTCAACCTCTTTTATTCATATCAATAGGCCGTGGCATAGGCGCAGCAAGTGTTTTCTTCAAACAGGTGGTATTGAATGTCAGGATATCTGTTCTCAAGAGTGTTGGGGAGCTGGATGACTAAAAGTATTTGAATAGGAGGTAGATGGATATTGACCTGTCAGAGAGTTGAGAGCTATGAATAATTGGGTATGAAAGAGGATTTGAGACCAAGATCAGATCAGTCATGATCTTAGTGAAGGGCAAGGCAGGCATGGGGAGTGAACGGCATGCCCCTGTTTCTGATGTTCTCACATTCTGTTATTGGAACGTTAGTGGGTGTTAATTTCATTAATGTTGTGTTATTGAATATTGAAGTCAGGAAGAACAGATGTTTTTGTGAGACATCTCTGGGTGAGGTATATGGGCTGTATTCACAGTGAATCTGGGTCTACAGCATGACCAACAAATGAAGCACAAGTTGCAGAGAGGGGAAGATCTTTGAAGAGAGATGAGGGGCCTCTTTCATACCCAGCCTGGGTTTTCCAATTACATTTCCCAAATCACTTCAAAGCGTGTGGGACAGTCTTGAGAGGCTGAATGGTCTCCTCTGCATCTGTGCACCAGGTTATAGGAGTAATTGTCCTCCAACTGCTCCTGTCTAGCAGGTTTGAGGGGCTGAATGGAACACAGAAACATGGGACTGAGAAGCAGGAGTGGGTCATTAGATACTTTGAGCCTTCTCCACCAGGCACTAAGATTGTAGCTGATCAGGTTGTGGTCTCAGCCCCACTTTCCCGTCTGCATCCCATTTTGAATGACTCACTTCTCTGTCAAATATGTAACTAGTGCAGCTTTCAATCAATGTGGAAATAGAGGCACGATAAACTTCCAGTGAAGGGAATTCCCACTTGAAAGGTCATTTCAGAATTATTCTTCATCCTTCTTATCGAATCAGAGAGTCATGCAGAACGGAAATAGACCCGTTAGTCCAATCTGTTCACTCCGATCAGATATCAAATCTGATCCAGTCCCATTTGCCAGCATTTGGCCAATATCCCTCCTCTTTCAGATACTTTTTAAATGTGCGATTGTAACCGCCTTCATCACTTCCTCTGACAGCACTTTCTGTACACACACCACTCTCTGTGTGAAACATTTATCTTCAGGTCCATTCTAAATCATTCGCCCTCCCGCCTTCAGCCTATGCCCTCTTGTTCTGGACTCCCCTATCCTGGGGAGCAGAGCGAGGCGTTCAGAATATCCATGCCCCTGATGGTTTTATAAACCACTACAATGTCATCCCTCAACCTCTGACACTCCAGGGGAAAACGCCTTAACCTAATTAACCTCTCCCTAAAACTCAGACTACCAGTCCTGGAACATCTGTGTGAAAGACATTTCTGCAGAAAACCAAGTTGTACGCAGTATTCTTAAAGTGGCCTCACCAACATCCTGTACAGACACAACATACCACCACAACTCCTATACTCAGTGCTCTGACTGATTAAGGCAAATATGCCAAATGTGTTCTGTCCCACACTGTCTACCTGCGACTCCACTTTCAAGGAACAATGCAACTGCAGCCCTATGTTCCTTTGTTTCACAACAAGCCACTGACCATTAAGTGTATAATTCCTGCCCTGATTTGCCTTCCCAAAATGCAAAACCTCGTATTTATCTAAATTAAACTTCATCTGTCATTCCTTGCCCCTTTGTCCCATCTAATCGTTCTCTGAGATAATCTACTACACCATTTTCTGATGTCATCTGTAAATTTACTAACAATGGCCCTAATATTCACATCGAAATCCTTTACATAAATGATGAAATGCAGTGAACTCAGTACTGATTCTTGCAGCACACTGCTGCTCACAAACCTCCAGTCTGAAAAATATCCCTCTTCCTTCAAGCCAATTGTGACTAGCTTCTCCTGTATCCCATGTGACTGAAACTTACTAATCTGTCTACCAATTAGAATGAAATGCTGTCTATGAAGAGAGGCTGAGTAAGTAACTTTTATTTTCACTAGAAATAAAGGGACTTGATTGAGATTTACAAAATCATGAAGAGTATAGATTGGGTGGATAGAGACAAGCTTTTTCCCAGGGTGAAGGATTCAATAACGAGAAGTCGTGCTTTCAAAGTGAGAGGTGGAATGATTAAGGGGGATACACGTGGTCAGTACTTCACACAGAGGGTGGCGGGCGATTGGTACGCGTTGCTAGCAGAGGTGGTAGTGGCAGGCACGGCAGATTCATTTAAGATGCGTCTGGACAGATGCATGAGTAGGTGGGGAGCAGAGGGATACAGATGTTTTGGAATTGGGTGACAGGTTTAAACAGTAGATTTGGATCGGCTCAGGCTTGAATGAATGAAGGGCCTGTTCCTTGTCTGTACATTTTCTTTAGTCTTTCTTCTTAAATTACGCCAATTTCGTTTCAAGATTTGCGAGGTCTAAGTGCCTGAAGTGAATCGATGAGTAGGTGGGGAGCAGAGGGATACAGATGTTTTGGAATTGACCGACAGATTTAGACAGTACATTTGGAGATCAGCTCAGGGTTGGAGGGCGAAGGGCCTGTTCCTGGGCTGTAAATTCTCTTCGTTCTTTGTTCTTTAACTGAACACCTTGCTGAAGTCCCCTCTCATCTCAAGCTTATGTCCTCTAGTTGTGGACTCCCCGTACCCTTAGGAAATATCTTGACTATTCACTTTGATATTATTGACCTTGATATTATTAAGCTGGAGAGGGTTCAGAAGAGATTAATTTGGATGTGGCTAGGAAAGGAGGGATTGAGCGATAAAGAGAGGCTGGGTAGGCTGGAACATTTTTCACTGGAGAGTATGAGGTTAAGGGGTAACTTTACAGGGGTTTATAAAATAATGAGGGGTACAGATAAGCTGAAGGACTGATGTATTTTCCTTCGAGGTGGGGATTCAAAACTGAGGGATAGTTTAAGGTGCGAGGAAAAACAATTTACAGAAGTCACGAGAGGTAAATATTTTAGACAGAAGCTGGCTTGTGTGTGGAATGAACTTACAGAGCAAGTGGTGAAAGCAAGAACAGTTACAACGTTTGAAGGACATTTAGATCAGTACATGGATAAGACATCAGCTGCCCTCTCCCTCCCCCTCTCTGAATGGTTTTCACCCTCTGCCAATGCCTGTGCAGTGGCGTGTGGAGGCCAGCAGAGGGTGGCATTGCATCACTTTAAGCACCACAGAGACTGCCAGACCTGCCCGACACAGAGACACACAGATACACATACGGGGATGGTTAGGGCACGGCGTGAAGCTCATCTGGTAACTTAAATGAAACATGAAGAAATGCTCAATTGGTCTCGTAAACTGTTGAAGTATGATTAGATTAGATTAGATTAGATTACTTACAGTGTGGAAACAGGCCCTTCGGCCCAACAAGTCCACACCGCCCCGCCGAAGCGCAACCCACCCATGCCCCTACATTTACCCCTTACCTAACACTACCTGCACATCTTTGGACTGTGGGAGGAAACCGGAGCACCCGGGGAGAACGGGGAGAACGTGCAAACTCCACACAGTCAGTCGCCTGAGGCGGGAATTGAACCCGGGTCTCTGGCGCTGCGAGGCAGCAGTGCTAACCACTGTGCCACCGTGCCGCCCACAAAGGGACTATGAGGGACAGAGAACACCCAAATTCCACTGTTTAAATAAAAACATCAATTTATTTTATAACTCTGAAAGTGAACATTTTACATCAACTATTCACTGCCTATTACCCCACTCCAACTCTCTAGCAATATACTATTTCAATAAGACACTTGTTAAAATTACATCATTCAATTTCAAAATCACACAACAGCTGTTGTTTTCGGTGTTTTCGTTCAGCTGTGAATTTTCCTGGGTTATCTTCTTTCTTTATCCTGTGAATATGTGTCATATGAAAAGGTACCTTTGATGGAGATTATTTTCCAACTTCTTGGATCTGTGTTGATGGCATTTGCTCTGTTTGCAATTTTCAAAATGCCTGCGTTCTTAATATCCCCAACATCGGATCATTTATCGAAAACCAATAAATTCAAACTTGATTTGGTTTTAGTATCCTGGGCCATAATTGAAACTAATTGGTAAAATTCGAATTGTTGTTGAAAGAGCAACCAACTCGGGATTCTATTTCACAGCCAATTGTGACATATTTTCAGGTGTCCTTGACACTCTGGATCTGCCATCCTCTCATATACACAGGAGCTTGGAAACTCTCCGTTCAGAACAGTATTCCCTCTCTCTTAAAGGTACAGTTTCAACTTCATAACATTAATACGATGATGTCACTGAAGATAAGCAGAGCATATCCGGATTTCTCTTGCTCCATGGTTTGTCAGTATTTCACTCACTGTGTCTGGTATGTGTCAGGATTTTTGTTGGTCTGTTGACAGCATGTCGTTCTTCGACTCCCTCCGTGGGAATATAGCAGTATTTCACTTGCTCACACTCGTGTGTGTGGGGCAGGATTTCAGTTGTTTCTTGGAGACTGTCACGCTATGAAAATCTCAATGTTTGTAAATGGCACCAAACCAGGAAGAACTCTGAAGTCTATGAAGGACAGTATGGAACTCAAACAGGACAGTGACACGTTGGTGTAGTTTTCGGGCAAATGGAGATCAATGCAGAGCAGTGTGAGGTGATGCAATTTGGTAGCAAGGACATGGAAAGACAGTTTAAAACAGGCTGTGCCGTTCTAAAGGGAGTGCTGGCGCAGAGAGCGCTGGGTGGAAATGAGCACAGATTGTTGAAGATGTCAGGACAAGTGGGGAGAGCAGTTACTATCACAGATTAGTTTCAGTATCTGAGCTGTTTACGGGGGAGACGTAGGAGGGAGACGTAGGAGGGAGCCTCCTTGCTCAAAGTTTGTGCGAAGATTTGTAGCTCGGGTGCTCGTTGTTGTGGTGCTGTTCGCCGAGCTGGAAGTTTTTGTTGCAAACGTTTCGTCCCCTGGCTAGGCGACATCATCAGTGCTTGGGAGCCTCCTGCGAAGCGCTTCTTTGATGTTTCCTCCAGTGTTTATAGTGGTCTGTCCCTGCCACTTCCGGTTGTCAGTTTCAGCTGTCCACTGTAGTGGCTGGTATATTGGGTCCAGGTCGA
>NW_025205186.1:0-1581 GCF_004010195.1 Chiloscyllium plagiosum | reverse complement strand
GGGAGAGAGAGAGAGACAGAGACAGAGATAGAGACAGAATGTGCTGCATGCAGCGGTGAGAGTGGTGGAGCAGGAACCTAGTTCGGGGGTTGGTGCTATAACAGATGTACAGTGAGTGTGAGGGAACAGAGAGAGTACAGTGACCCGTATCCTGACAGAGTGGGGAAGGTTATTGATGCTTGTCCTGTATTCCTCAGACCGAAGATACTGCACTGAGCTGGGTGGTGAGCTTAGACCATGCTCGGTGGGTATGGTGTTGTGGCCCCCTCTGGGAAGAGAATAGTCCCCCTCTGTACTAGCCCATCCACCAGGACCTCCGTTCCCCTGTCGACAAAGCATGGTGTAATTGCCCCTTATCTGCCATGCTCGGGGTAAACTGTGCAGGGCACCTCCTAACAGGGAAAGCTCAACCGTGTGCCCATTGGCCTTTTAAAGATGGCACCAGTGCCAGGGATCACTGAATATCCAGGGGCATCCGGGCGATGTTGAGTACCTCCAACCATGATGGGTGGGGGAATCGGCCTGGTATTGAATGACAGGGACACCATGGCGTAGGCTGGGTAGTTAATGAGGTGAGTACGATAAGATAGCACCAGGAAACTAGCTCAGCCTCGTACAGACAATCCCTCTGTCACACACACTGAAAATGTCACTGAGATAAATTATTGTTCGATTCAGCCCAGTGAATCATAGATTCTGTTGAAACTAATTCCAGTTACAAAGACGCAGAACAAATGCCCATCTGACTTCACAACAATATCCCTGTTTCCCATCTTTCCTGGGAAGACTGGCTCAAGTTCCAGGATGTTATTGAAATGTCTACATTTCTGCATTCTGCAAACTAGGAACACATCCTTCCATGACACTGTCTGTCAGTCTCCCCACTCTATGTCTATTTCCTAAACCCCTCCCATGTGGTGATATTTAAACTGACTCCCCCGGCATCTGTCTCTGACAGTGATGTTCACATCCACAGCTCCCCCTTGTCAGGGCACAATGGAGATATGGAGCTATAAATGGATAGGAGTTGCACATCCTGTCACTTCCAGCATGGGCTCCAAGTTTCCCCGTACTGCGGAGGAATCTAATACTGTGTTACTGAGTAATGCACTGGGATGGGGTACACAGTTCTACATGCTGGGAGGGTAACTGCTCCTGGTTTACAGATCAATGCACTGGGGTGGGGTACACAGCCCTACATACTGGGAGTGTAACTTCTCCTGGTTTACAGATCAAGGCACTGGGGTGGGGTACACAGTCCTACATGCTGGGAGGGTAACTGCTCCTGGTTTACAGATCAATGCACTGGGGCGTTGTACATAGTCCGACATGCTGGGGGGTAATTGCTCCTGGTTTACAGATCAATGCACTGGGGTGGGGTACACAGCCCTACATACTGGGAGGGTAACTGCTCTTGGTTTACAGATCAATGCACTGGGGCGTTGTACATAGTCCGACATGCTGGGAGGGTAACTGCGCCTGGTTTACAGATCAATGCACTGGGGCGTTGTACACAGTCCTACATGCTGGGAGGGTAAGTGTTCCTGTTTTACAGATCAATGCACTGGGGTGGGGTACACA
>NW_025205185.1:0-10172 GCF_004010195.1 Chiloscyllium plagiosum | reverse complement strand
GTGTCAGTGAGAGAGAGAGAGAGAGTGGGACAGGGAACGTAAACTCAGGAGCATGTTTGTTGGCCAGTAAATAGTTAGAAAAGTTCCTGATGAAGGGCTTTTGCCCTTCTCCTGCTCCTCAGATGCTGCCTGACCTGTTGTGCTTTTCCTGCAACACACTCGACTCTCATCTCCAGCATCTGCAATCCTCACGTTCGCCTCAGAATAATGACAGCTGTGTCCCTTTGAATCCCATTCAGGTTCAGGAGGGGTTAGGCAGGGCACAGCACCAATTCCTGTGAGACCAGCAGGCACTGACAATGCATCGCTCACTCATCAATAGACAATGGGGTGGCTGTTTAAGGACTTGCTCCATCGGGCAACACGCATCCTCTTTCAAAATGCAGACAACACTGACCTCCTGTGGTTATGTGCTGTCATTACAAGAATGTACTTCACACATTTTAACAAAAAGACTTGCATTTGTATACCTCCTTTTGCATCTCGGGTCCCAATGCATTTTACAGGCACTTCAATGTTTCTCAAAATGTCCATCTGTGACAAATAGGACATCTACTTTTTGCACAGCAAGCATCCACAAACGGCCACATAACAATGACCAGGAATGATGACTGTTCTGATGAAGGGCTTTTGTCCGAAACGTCGATTCTCCTGCTCCTCAGATGCTGCCTGACCTGCTGTGCTTTTCCAGCGCCACACTCTCGACTCTGATCTGCAGTCCTCACTTTCTCCAATACCACAACGACCAGTCAATCTCTTTCGGTGAAGTCTAACTATTGGCCAGGACACTCCAGCTCTGACACAGAATCATCTCGACTCGAAATGTGAGCTCGTTCTCTCTCCACGGACGCTGCCTGGCCCACTGTGATCTCCAGCATTTGTTTGCAGTCCAGATTCCAGCATCTGCAGAAAGCTGTTCCTGCTGCCCAGGTAGCTCGCCACCTCATTTGGTGATAGAGTTGAGGGATACACCTTCAGTGAGGGTAGATGGAACCTTGGCTTAATGCTCCTTTCAAAATGTCACATTGACATTGCTCCTTCAGTGCTGCGTCGTAACTAAATCCTGTGCTGGGGTTTGAACCTGCAACCTTCCTGCCTCACGCTCCATTTCTCACATAGTTCATTGTGCTAAGTAATTTGTTATAAGTCCTACACTCACTTTCTCCTGGCACAGCTTTGTCCAGTTTTTATGAACACATTCATTTCCAAAATAACTTCATCGGGAACATACAGTGACAGAGCAAATGCACAGGGTCCTGACACATAATTCAACCCACCAGAAACCACCACAGGGTGATGGGAAAAGGAAATATTTGTCTGTGTCTCTGTGTGTGTGTGAGAGAGAACACCGAGGGTGAGAAATAATTATTAAACCAGTGTCTGGGCCTTTGGATATAACAGCAGACCACCTCCAGGTTGGATGGGAGACAACGCCTTCAGAAAACTGTGAATATCGTTGGAAGATTGTTCCTTATTAAATTGTCCATCCCAGAATTTATCCCAGAGGACCAGGTACAGGAGGGGTTACAGCGATTAGAGAGACTGAAAAGCTGCCCCCACCTGCACCCACACCCACACCCACACACTGACACTCACTCTCCCCACACTGACACGCACCCTTCATACTGACCCTGGACCCCACTTCCCCCACCCTCACCTCACTGACAGCCTCTCCGTTAACCAGTGATCGCAATATGTTTGAATTTGCTCTGCAGTTTGAGAGAGGGAAGGTGGAATCAAATCAATATTGCAGCTGAATAAATGCAACTACACAGGCATGAGGGAGGAGCTGGGTGGAATCGACTGGGAGAGGAGCCTGGCAGGAAAGAGAGTGGAACAGCAATGGCAGGAGTTTCTGGGAGGAATTCAGGAGACACGGCAGAGATTCATCATGAAGAAAAGGAAGCATGGTACAGGGAGGATGAGGCAACCAGAGTTGATCAGGGAAGTCAGGGATAGCATCAAAGTGAAAGGGAAAGCATATAATGTGGCCAAGGGCTTCCAAAGACCAACTGAGAGAAACCACGCAAAAATCAGGAGGGAGAAGATTATAAATCGAAAGAAACTCTCATGTTGAGGAAGACTATATTACTGGCGAGCTTACCCTCATAAAGGGCAAAAGTGGACATTGGACTGCTGGAAAATGACACTGGAGAGATAGAAGTGGGGAGCAAGGAAACGGCTCAGGAACAGAATAATTACTTTGCATCCGTCTTCATGGTGGAAGACATGAGGAAAATCCCAGAAATTCAAGAGAGTGACGAGGGCAGAGCTGAGTGTGGTGGGGAAGGGGCCAGAAAAACTGAATGGCCTGAAGATGGATAAATCACCTGGATCAGATGGAATACGCTCCAGAGTTATCAGGGAGAAGTTTGAAAAGATAGTGAAGGCGTTAGTGGTGATTTTTCGGGAATCGTTAGAATCAGGGTGGGTAACAGAGGACTGGAAAATCGCTAATGTGACACCCCTGCTTAAAAAAGGGAGTAAGGCAAAAGATGGAAAGTTACAGACTGATTAGTCTAACGTCAGTCATGGGCAAGATCCTGGAATCCATTGTCCTATTTTATCGTACACTTCCAAGTATTCAGAAATCTCATCCTTCACAAAGTCAGCATGGCTTCATCAAGGGGAAGGTTATGCCTCACAAATCTGCTGCAGGTTAGACCAAGGAGAGCGAATGCATGTTATTCACCTGGACTTCAAAAAGGCCTTTGACAAGCTGCTGCACAGGAGGCTGAGTGAGATTAGGGCCCATAGTGTTAGAGGCAAGGTGCGAGCATGGATAGAAGCCGGGCTGTCTGGCAGACTGCAGCGAGTGGGGAATAAAGTGTCCTTCTCAGATGAAGGAACTGAGAGCATTCTGGCTAAATTTGCAGATGATACGACCTGTCCCTGCACATATTTTTGTATCAAGGAGGTGGGGAGGCTGCAGAAGGTTTTGGACAGGTTAGGAGAGTGGGCAAAGAAGTGGACTATCATATGGGAAAGTGTGAGGTCATACACTTTGGTGGGAAGAACAGACACTTGAACTATTTCCTAAATGGGGAGAAAATTCAGAAATCTGAAGTGCAAAAGGATTTGGGAGTTTTCGTCCAGGATTCTCTTCAGGTAAATTTGCAGGTTGAGCCAGTAGTTAGGAAGGCAAATGCAATGATGGCATTTATTTTGAGAGGACTTGAATATAAAAGCAGGGATGTCCTTATGAGGCTCTTTCAGGCCACATTTGGAATACTATGTGCAGTTTAGCGCCCCATAACTCTGCAGGGTCAGTACATCCTTCCTGAGTGTTGATTAGATTAAATTCGATTACCTACAGTGTGTTCAGAGGAGGTTCGTGAGAATGGTCCCAGGAATGAAAAGCTTAAGATATAAGGAACGTTTGAGGATTCTGGGTTATACTCGATGGAGTTGAGAAGGATGAGGGGGTTCTAATTGAAACATACAAAATACTGAATGGCCTGGACAGAGTGGATGTTGGGAAGATGTTTCCATTGGTAGGAGAGACGAGGACCTGAGGGCACAGCCTGAGAGTAAAGGGAAGATCTTTTAAAACAGAGATAAGGAGAAACCTCTTCAGCCAGAGAGTGGTGAATCTATGGGATTCATTGCCACAGACGGTTGTGGAGGCCAGGTCATTGAGTATATTTAAGACTGAGATAGATAGTATCAAGGGAATCAAGGGTTACAAGAAGAAAGCAGGAGATTGGGGTTGAGACACTTATCAGCCAGGATTGAATGGTGGAGCAGACACGATGGACTGAAAGGAGCAGAAATTAGACCAATGTCACATGGTCTGGTGGACTCTGGGAATCTCAATGAAATCTCTGGGTTGCTATTGGCCAGTTGTGCTGAGGATGACCTGAACTTGTTTGCCTCTTGGCCTCAACATCCTCAGGGCAAGTTGTGCATGTGAATGGCTGGCTGTGAGTTACATAAACATCTAAACTGTCTTGTGCTCCTTGGGTGCCTTGCTTCAGCCTGTCCAAGCTCTTCGTAGTTGTCTCTCCTGTTCATTGGTTTTCCCTCTTGGTTTGATTGGACAGTGACACTTGTAACTGCATCACCCAGATACCCATTGGTGTCACCAAATATTGTGGGACATGAATTGTTTGAGGAAAAAAACAAAGATTCAGAGTGCCTTGGCTATCTTTACCAGTTGAGTTGGTAATTTACTGTATTTTCATATACACTTTATTGTAACAAGTTTTTATGTTGCCATAAGCCAGCACCATAACATACTTTGTGATTTAGTTATTTTTATAATTTTAGGACAGATTTAATCTTTTGTGGTATTCCCGCCTTCTTGATTTCCGAAGTGAATACTGGATACCACTATACTCCACAGCCGCCAAACCATTCCAAGGCTGCAACACCAGGGAGTCAGCATACTAAAGCAGACCCTGTCGTCAAAGAGACCCAAACATTGCTTCTGCCAAGGCTGCCTCATCGCTGCTGATATCCAGCTGCCACCACAGCCAGAAGACTGTCTCAACTCTCGAGGAGAGGAGCCCATCTCAACTTCTGAGCGCAGTTCCTTTGTAAGGAAGACGATGCAATTGTGTTTGCCACTTTCCATGCACAAACATTTGTCCTTTTGGTTAGTGCTCTGAAACAGTATCCTCAGGATGTGGCCTCGGTTCTGGATGTATTTTCTGCTTCCAATCTGATTTGACTTTCTTGAAAGTCGAATCTTCCTTTGACTGTAAGAAATCTGACAAAGGCTCATCAATAATTCTGAGACCAATTCTGTTTGGAACGAATCTTGATTTCACACCTCCGCTGACCTGTGAAGATCATTCATGAAATAATCTGTAAATACCCCAGCATGCTGAACTCTGTTGCCATATCTTGCTCTTTTAAAGAATTTTATTGCTCTTAAATTGAAGTAATTATTATCAAAAGGCTTTTAAAACTTTGAATTATCTGCACCCTCATTGATATTTCAGTGAGTTTTCTCATACAATATAGAACCTATTAAATACGTTTTGTAGCTTCAGGCTTAAGTTTAATTTTGAGAAAGCAGTGCTTGGAATGTAAAATTACTTCAAAGTTGTCCAATCTCACATTATGTTTGGCCAATCTTTGACATTAAATCTTTTGGTAAAATTATTTCTCAATCCATTCCCATTTCATATGTTTACTTAGTCTTATACCTAAAAATGTTTTTTTTCATCTGTAGCATTTCAGTGCAGTTTGTCATCTGTCATTCTTGTATTCTGTTTGAGAGACTAAGAATACAAGGGAATGACGAGAAACTGCTGCTCCAATCACAAGCTAGTTCTCTCCTGTGCTTAGGCTGACTATGAACCTATCAGCGTCATCAGCAATAAATTCAAGGGAGAAACATTCCAAAATGTCTGCAATCCTACTACAATTCAGCTTTTCATATCCTCCATGCTCTTTGTTTCCTTTGCTCTGAGACTACACCCAGACTCAACCAATCCATCAGGACAAATAGATTGGTCAGCAGAATCACACAACAAGTATTTAAAGTATTAAACAGTTTAAGGACTATGGGGTGGCAGGTGGGCTCAGTGGTTAGTACTGCTGCCTCTTCGGGCCAGGGATCAATGTTCAATTCCAGCCTCAGGCGACTGTCGGTGTGGAGTTTGCACATTGTCTGAGGGAGTTTCCTCCATAAATCCAAAGATGTGCAGGTTAGATGGATTAGCTGTGATAGATTTCCCATAGTTTTCAGAGATGTGCAGGCTGGCTGGGTTAAAAAGCTGAAAATGTGTTGCTGGAAAAGCGCAGCAGGTCAGGCAGCATCCAAGGAGCAGGAGAATCGACGTTTCGGGCATGAGCCCTTCTTCAGGAATGAGGAAAGTGTGTCCAGCAGGCTAAGATAAAAGGTAGGGAGGAGGGACTTAGGGGAGGGGCGTCGGAAATGCGATAGGTGGAAGGAGGTCAAGGTGAGGGTGATAGGCCGGAATGGGGTGGGGGCGGAGAGGTCAGGAAGAAGATTGCAGGTTAGGAAGGCGGTGCTGAGTTCGAGGGAAATTAGGAAACTGGGGAAATCTGAGTTCATCCCTTGTGGTTGGAGGGTTCCTAGGCGGAAGATGAGGCGCTCTTCTCCAGCCGTCGTGTTGCTATGGTCTGGCGATGGAGGAGTCCAAGGACCTGCATGTCCTTGGTGGAGTGGGAGGGGGAGTTGAAGTGTTGAGCCACGGGGTGCTCTGGGTGTCCCAGAGATGTTCTCTGAAACATTCCACAAGTAGGCGGCCTGTCTCCCCAATATAGAGGAGGCCACATCGGGTGCAAAGGATGCAATAGATGATATGTGTGGAGGTACAGGTGAATCTGTGGCGGATATGGAAGTTTCCTTTGGGGCCAAAGGATGCAATAGATGATATGTGTGAAGGTACAGGTGAATCTGTGGCGGATATGGAAGTTTCCTTTGGGGCCAAAGGATGCAATAGATGATATGTGTGAAGGTACAGGTGAATCTGTGGCGGATATGGAAGTTTCCTTTGGGGCCAAAGGATGCAATAGATGATATGTGTGAAGGTACAGGTGAATCTGTGGCGGATATGGAAGTTTCCTTTGGGGCCAAAGGATGCAATAGATGATATGTGTGAAGGTACAGGTGAATCTGTGGCGGATATGGAAGTTTCCTTTGGGGCCAAAGGATGCAATAGATGATATGTGTGAAGGTACAGGTGAATCTGTGGCGGATATGGAAGTTTCCTTTGGGGCCAAAGGATGCAATAGATGATATGTGTGAAGGTACAGGTGAATCTGTGGCGGATATGGAAGTTTCCTTTGGGGCCAAAGGATGCAATAGATGATATGTGTGAAGGTACAGGTGAATCTGTGGCGGATATGGAAGTTTCCTTTGGGGCCAAAGGATGCAATAGATGATATGTGTGAAGGTACAGGTGAATCTGTGGCGGATATGGAAGTTTCCTTTGGGGCCAAAGGATGCAATAGATGATATGTGTGAAGGTACAGGTGAATCTGTGGCGGATATGGAAGTTTCCTTTGGGGCCAAAGGATGCAATAGATGATATGTGTGAAGGTACAGGTGAATCTGTGGCGGATATGGAAGTTTCCTTTGGGGCCAAAGGATGCAATAGATGATATGTGTGAAGGTACAGGTGAATCTGTGGCGGATATGGAAGTTTCCTTTGGGGCCAAAGGATGCAATAGATGATATGTGTGAAGGTACAGGTGAATCTGTGGCGGATATGGAAGTTTCCTTTGGGGCCAAAGGATGCAATAGATGATATGTGTGAAGGTACAGGTGAATCTGTGGCGGATATGGAAGTTTCCTTTGGGGCCAAAGGATGCAATAGATGATATGTGTGAAGGTACAGGTGAATCTGTGGCGGATATGGAAGTTTCCTTTGGGGCCAAAGGATGCAATAGATGATATGTGTGAAGGTACAGGTGAATCTGTGGCGGATATGGAAGTTTCCTTTGGGGCCAAAGGATGCAATAGATGATATGTGTGAAGGTACAGGTGAATCTGTGGCGGATATGGAAGTTTCCTTTGGGGCCAAAGGATGCAATAGATGATATGTGTGAAGGTACAGGTGAATCTGTGGCGGATATGGAAGTTTCCTTTGGGGCCAAAGGATGCAATAGATGATATGTGTGAAGGTACAGGTGAATCTGTGGCGGATATGGAAGTTTCCTTTGGGGCCAAAGGATGCAATAGATGATATGTGTGAAGGTACAGGTGAATCTGTGGCGGATATGGAAGTTTCCTTTGGGGCCAAAGGATGCAATAGATGATATGTGTGAAGGTACAGGTGAATCTGTGGCGGATATGGAAGTTTCCTTTGGGGCCAAAGGATGCAATAGATGATATGTGTGAAGGTACAGGTGAATCTGTGGCGGATATGGAAGTTTCCTTTGGGGCCAAAGGATGCAATAGATGATATGTGTGAAGGTACAGGTGAATCTGTGGCGGATATGGAAGTTTCCTTTGGGGCCAAAGGATGCAATAGATGATATGTGTGAAGGTACAGGTGAATCTGTGGCGGATATGGAAGTTTCCTTTGGGGCCAAAGGATGCAATAGATGATATGTGTGAAGGTACAGGTGAATCTGTGGCGGATATGGAAGTTTCCTTTGGGGCCAAAGGATGCAATAGATGATATGTGTGAAGGTACAGGTGAATCTGTGGCGGATATGGAAGTTTCCTTTGGGGCCAAAGGATGCAATAGATGATATGTGTGAAGGTACAGGTGAATCTGTGGCGGATATGGAAGTCGAGGGCAGGTAGGAGGCCAGCACGGGGTGTCTAGGTGGACGGGGGGTGTTGGAGGCGTGAGAAGGGGTCGTCAGAGGGTGGGCGGGAGTCCTGGTTGAAGAAGTAGGCGCGGAGGCGAAGGCGGCGGAAGAAATGCGCGATGTCTCGCCGCGTGTTGAACTCGTTAATCCGAGAGCATAGGGGAATGAAGGTGAGGCCTCTGCTGAGGACTGATCTTTCATCCTCAGAGAGGGGTAGGTCTGGAGGGATAGTGAACACACGGCAGGGCTTGGAGCTACGAGCTGGGTGTGGGGGCGGGGTTAGGCATGGTGACGGAGGCAAGGTGGGTTAGCCATGAGAAATTCTGGGTGGGATAGTCTTTGGAGGGTCAGTGTGGACCCAGTGGGCCGAATAGCCTGCTTCCACCTTTTAAGGATTTTGCGATGAGATACACCAGTAATTGCCACTCTCTTTCTCTGCTCTGTGTCTAAAGTGTCAGAGTTAAACTCCGAAAGGGGACCTCACATTACGACGCATATGGTGTACTGTTAGCAATCCCATTCAGGGAGTTGCTGTGGCAGAGTGGTTTTGTGGAGAAAGTGAGGTCTGCAGATGCTGGAGATCAGAGCTGAAAATGTGTTGCTGGAAAAGCGCAGCAGGTCAGGCAGCATCCAGGGAACAGGAGAATCGACGTTTCGGGCAGAAGCCTGAAGAAGGGCTCATGGCCGAAACGTCGATTCTCCTGTTCCCTGGATGCTGCCTGACCTGTTGCGCTTTGCTGAAAATGTGTTGCTGGAAGAGTGGTATTGTCCCTACCTCTGAACTAGGACAAACAAGTTCAAATCCTACCTGCTCCAGAGGTGTGTGTTAGTATCTCTGAACAAGTGCATTTGAAAAATAACCCAGAGCCTCTCCAAGTCTTCCCTCTGCCCTGATTCTGGAGAATACAACTGCGATTGGGAATCTGCTCCATGGGAGGATGGCTATTGGGCACGTTAACAGTCAACCATGTTGCTGTGGGTGTGGAGTCAGATTTCGGCCACACCAGGTAGGGATGGCAGGTTCCTTCCCTGACGGACATGAGTGAACCAGATGGGTTTTTCCAACGGTCGTCATTCGACTCTTAATTCTGGATTTATACTGAATTCAAATTCCACCATCTGCCTTGCTGGGGTTTGAACCCAGGTCCCCCAGAACACGAGCTGGGTCATCTCTGAAACAACAGTCCAGCGATAACACCACCGGGGCCTCACCCCTCTTATGTAATGGAGCAAGGCACAACCTGTTTATAACCAAAAGACTTTCCAATTTCTCTGGGTTTTGGGTTAATATACTCCACAGCCACCTGATGAAGGGGAGCAGTGCTCTGAAAGCAAGTGTGCTTCCAAATAAACCTGTTGGACTATAACCTGGTGTTGCGTGATTTTTAACTTTGCCCACCCCAGTCCAACACCAGCACCTCCAAATCTGCTGAAGCCAAATCAGTGAATTCGAAAATGGCAAGCAATTGTTGTGAAATTGAGCAGCGATGTGACCAAAGTTAAAGGTGAAACAATACCCAGTAGCTGGAGGTCAGGCAATGGCCTGCTGCCTGAATTCATAGTGAGGTCTGTACGACATCATAGCTCACTCATTCAGCATGAGACTGTAATGGGTGTGCAAATAAAGTTATGCAGAAAAGGTTATCTTTTATTGTGCTTTGGGAATCACGCACCATTGATTTGCAGTAACCGTCTGTTTACCGCTGATACTATCACAGGCGAAGTCAACTCACATCCGGAAATAGCTAAAAGGTCTGAGGGCTGAGGAGAGGGGTTTGTTCTGAGTTTAATTAGCAGTGCTGCAGTCATGGAGCAACAGTTCCACAGAGTTACCAGGCAGATGAATGGGTCTGCTTTGTCCTGACAGTGAGCAAGTGGGGGCCTGCTGAATAGAAACAAAACACAGGGGTGCTGCCTCTCCCCTCTTCTGAACT
>NW_025205184.1:7121-10170 GCF_004010195.1 Chiloscyllium plagiosum | reverse complement strand
GCGAAGAGGCCCTGGGTCCCTTTCCTTCTTGGAGTGGTTGTCCTTCTTTTAGGCTTGTTCCTTCAATTGGTGGCAGGTACTGCGTGCGATCGGTGATACAGCAGACCCTGAGGCGGCGGCCGCTGACGTGGAACCTTCGGCAGGTGGATCCCGCAGGGGGGCTGTAGGTCTCAAATGGCAGTCATCAAGGACAGAATCTGAAACATATTTAACATACTGTGCAGATTCGTTGGGTTGTTTTCCGTGCACGTCTGCGTGTGTGCTGGTGTTTGTACGTGTACTTGATATATCACTTACTTAAGATTTCCTTTCCCTAATGTCAGCCTCAGCCTTACATGTTATAAGCACTCCAATTCGCAGGCTCAAATTTCCCTTCCTTTTCTCCTCTCTCTCCTCCAACCTCCACCTCAATATTTCCAGCTATCTATTACTAAAACTTCCTCACTCCGGTAAACTATATTCCTTGATCCACAATTCTAACTGCTTTACAGACACTGGGTCGTCATTATTGAGCATGTATTGTATTTTCGGTTGGCCATTTCAAGTACTGTGTGGACTCTCCTTTCGTTTGCTCTTGCTGGAGTCCAATTTTAATGTAACTGGAAAATTGTTCAGGTCTCTCTCTCTCACGCGGTACCATTATCATTTTCTTTTGCCTTGCTTATTTACCTCCGGAGGACCCCCCTCGCATTGGATACGTCCGCCTCAATGCCTTGGTTTTCCTAAACCAAAAAAAACAAGTATCCAGTACGCCTTTGGTGGCTCCAATCCTAAAACCACCCTTAAATGTGTTGTCTCTGAAAGACTCTAGAAACGGCAATCCCCTTCCCTTGGGTTTTGCTCTTACACCACGTGAGAGTTAACTAAAGCATGCTCCTGATGTATTTATTCTATTAGAATGAGTCTCTATGTCGGATTACTTTAGCCACGATTCTTACCCCGACTCTATTCGATTCGCTTGGGCGGTCGACCGATTCCCAGCCCTCTCATGCATAAGGGCCAATTGAGCGCTCAATATGAAGTGAAACACATTCAAGGCGCTACCGCCTACGCCTTGTGGGAATCTTCAGAATCCCATCCAGATGCCTAATTCCGGGACGAGTTCCCAAGTTTACTGTCGTGAAAATTAAATCGACTTGACTCAACGACTAGCAAGAGCAAAGAAAGGAGCTATATTTCAATTCTGCAGAATTGACCCCTGTCCATTCATCTCGATGCCTCAATGTAAGGGTTATCTGAGTATTGTTGAGATACTTGCCTCATACTGTTTCTTATCACACACTCAAGGGCAAAGACTGGTAAAACACTAGTTGCTATTCTATCATCCCCTGGTCTTGGACATAACAGTTCTTCTGCTTTCACTGAGTTCGACTGTCGCAAGGTCGAGTTCTTTGTTTCTCAAACTGACACAGAGACAAACTGACTGCAAAACTCAACAACGTATTGTTTTAAGGCTCAGCACAACATTAAATGTTGGAAAAACATTCTCTTTCACATTTCACAGTAAATGGATAATTTTCCATTACAGTAAGAGGATTCATGAGGGCGCAGCGGTAGATGTCATCTATATGGACTTTAGTCAGTCGTTGCAGAAGGTTTCCCATGGGAGACTGATTAGCAAGGTTAGATCTGAAGGAATACTGGGAGAACTAGCCATTTGGATACAGAACAGGCTGAACGGTAGAAGGCAGAGTATGGTGGTGGAGGGTTGCTTTTCAGACTTGAGGCCTTTGACCAGTGGAGTGCCAAAAGGATCGGTGCTGAGTCCTCTACTTTTCATCGTTTATATAAATGATTTGGATGTGAGCATAAGAGGCATAGTCAGTAAGTTTGCAGATGACATCAACATTGGAGATGTAGTGGACAGCAAAGAAGGTTACCACAGATTACAACAGGATCTTGATCAGATGGGCCAGAATGCGAGCATTTTGCGGAGCCACGGGCAGATACTATTATCAAAGTTGGAGAACATATTTCTGCGTTTGTAACTCCATACAGGCTATATCCGTTTAATGTGATGCACGTTCGACTGAAAAACAAGCCCGCCACACTCCAAAGACACATGTACAGAGTTGTGGCTGGGTTGACAAACTGTGCAGTCTATTTGGACGATGTCGTGATCTTTAGCAATTCAAGGAATGATCACAAAAGTCTGTTGGCAGAGCTCTTTGAACGACCACGGGAAGCAATTCTGATGCCAAACATAAATAAAACAGAATTCACGAAAGCAGAGGTGACGTTCTTGGGATGTAACATCGGTCATGGGAGGTTGACTCGCACCCCCACCCCCCACGCCCAAGGAAAGTAAAGACGAAGGCTACCGAGGGATTTCCATGATCAACCTCGAAGAAAGAGTTTCTTCAATTCTTCAGACTCATCGGACTCCGTCAGAAGTCGGTTCCAAACGATATTCGGGTAGTACACCGTTAACCGATTTGCTGAATACGAACACAACGTTTCAGTGGATAGTACCATGCCAGAAGACACTCGACCATTTGAAGTCGATATTAACCACCAAACCAGTTTTAGAACATAGAACATAGAACAGTACAGCACAGAACAGGCCCTTCAGCCCACGATGTTGTGCCGACCACTGATCCTCCTGTATGTACCCTCAAATTTCTGTGACCATATGTATGTCGAGCAGTCTCTTAAATGTCCCCAATGACCTTGCTTCCACAACTGCTGCTGGCAACGCATTCCATGCTCTCACAACTCTCTGTGTAAAGAACCCGCCTCTGACATCCCCTCTATACTTTTCTCTCACCAGCTTAAATTAAGAGACCTCGTGTTAGTCATTTCTGCCCTGGAAAACAGTCTCTGGCTATCGACTCTATCTATGCCCCTCATTACCTTGCATATCTCAAATAAATCCTCTCTTCTCCTCCTTTTCTCCAATGAAAATAGTCCGAGCTCAGTCAACCTCTTTTCATAAGATAAGCCCTCCAGTCCAGGCAACATCCTGCTAATCCTCCTCTGAACCCGCTCCAAAGCATCCACATCTATCTTATAATAGGGCGACCAGAACTGGACACAGTATTCCAAGTGC
>NW_025205184.1:0-7061 GCF_004010195.1 Chiloscyllium plagiosum | reverse complement strand
CAAGAATCTTATCCTTAATCCTGTATGTCCCTTTCAAATTCGACCTTCCAAAATACATCACCTCGCATTTATCCAGGTTGAACTCCATCTGCCACCTCTCAGCCCATCGCTGCATCCTGTCAATGTCCAGCTGCAGCCTAAAACAGCCGTCTACACTGTCAACGACACCTCCAACCTTTATGTCATCTGCAAACTTGCTGACCCATCCTTCAATCCCCTCATCCAAGTCATTAATAAAAATTACAAACAGTAGAGGCCCAAGGACAGAGCCCTGTGGAACATCACTCACTACAGACTTCCAGACAGAATATTTTCCTTCTACTACCACTCGCTGTCTTCTGTTGGCCAGCTAATTATACACCACATTCACAGCTCGACCCTCATCAACTTTTCCAGTCACATCCGCCAAGATCTCGATAAGTTTTGTTAGGCATTTCCTGCCCCTCACAAAGCCGTGGTGTTGACTGCATTTAATCAAACCATGCTTTTCCGGATGGTCATAAATCCTATCCCTCAGAATCCTTTCTAACACCTTGCAGACGACAGACGTGAGACTTACTGGTCTGTAATTGCCTGGGATTTCCCAATTTCCTTTCTTGAAGAGAGGAATTACATTTGCCTCTCTCCAGTCCTCAGGTACAACTCCAGTGGAGAGCGAGGATGAAAAGATCTTCGCAAGTGGTGAAGCAATCACATTTCTCGTTTCCCAAAGCAGCCAAGGACAAATCTGGTCCGGGCCTGGCGACTTGTCAATCTTAATGTTTGACAAAATTTTCAGCGCATCGGCTTCCTCTATCGCTATCCATTCCAGCATGCATACCTGCTCTTCAAAGGTTTCATTCACTACAAAGTTCGTTTCTTGCCTAAAGACAGAAGCAAAAAAACTCATTGAGGGCTTCCCCTACCTCCTCAGACTCCACACACAAATTCACTATGCTATTCCTGATCGGGCCTACTCTTTCTTTGACCATTCTCTTATTCCTCACATAAGTGTAAAGTGCCTTTGTGTTCTCCCTAATCCGTTCTGCCAAGCCTTTCTCGTGCCTCCTCCTGGCTCTCCTCAGACCATTTGTAAGCTCCATCCTTGCCTGCCTGTAATCCTGAAGAGCTGAGCTTGACCCTAGCTTCCTCCACCTTACCTAAGCTACCTTTTTCCTTTTGACAAGAAGCTCCACCACTCTCGTCATCCAAGGTTCCTTTATCTTGCAACTTCTTGCCTGTCTCAGAGAGACATATTTATTCATCACTTGCAACAACTGCTCCTTAAACAGTCTCCACATGTCGAAAGTGCCTTTACCACGTAACAATTGCTCCAAATCCATGCTTCCTAACTCATGTCTAATCGCATCATAGTTTCCTCTTCCCCAATTAAATATCCTCCCATTTTGCCTAATCCTATCCTTCTCCATAGCTATGTAGAATGTGAGGCAGTTGTGGTCACTATCACCAAAATGCTCTCCCACCACAAGATGTGATACCTGCCCCGGCTCATTGCCGAGCACCAAGTCTAGAAAGGCCTCTTCCCCAGTCGGCCTGTCAACGTACTGAGTTAGGAGACCCTCCTGAACACACTTTACAAAAACAGCTCCATTCAAATTTTCTGCTCGAAGGAGGTTCCAATCAATATTGGGAAAGTTAAAGTCACCCATTACAACTGCTTTTGTCCATCTCCCTGCTGCTACTGGGGGGGGGCTGTAGTAAACCCCTAACGAGGTGACTGATCCCTTACTGTTCCTAATTTCCACCGATACTGACTCGGTCGGCAGATCTTCCTCGACAATGGAAGCTTCTGTAGCTGTGATACCCTCTCTGATTAGTAGTGCTACACACCCTCCCCTTCCCCCTCCCTCCCTATTCTTTTTAAATGCTCTAAACCCTGGAACATTCAGCAACCATTCCTGCACCTGAGAAACCCATGTCTCTGTTATAGCCACAACATCATAGCACCAGGTACTGATCTATGCTCTAAGTGCGTCACTTTTATTCCTGATACTCCTTGCGTTAAAGAAAACACACTTTAACTGATACTTTGGTTCCTTGCCAGGAAAATTCTTCCCACGAGCTGGTCTACCTCTTGCTACTGCCTCATCTGCATCAACTCTCATCTCCGGTATACAGCTCAGGTTCCCACCCCACTGCCATACTAGCTTAATCCCTCTCGAACTACTCGTGCAAAACCTCCACCCAGGACATTGGTCCCCTTCCAGTTCAGATGCAACCCGTCCTTCTTGTACAGGTCCCACCTTCCCCAGAAGGCATCCCAATTATCTACATATTTGGAGCCCTCCCTCGTCCACCAGCTGTGCAGCCACGTGTTAAGCTGCGCCATCTCCATGTTCCTCGCCTCGCTATCTCGTGGCAACTGTCGTAAACTAGAGAACACTACTCTGTTCATCCTGCTTTGCAGCTTCGGTCCTAACTCCCTGAAATCAGTTTTTATATCCTCGATCCTTTTCCTGGCTATTTCATTAGTGCCAATATGTAACACTATTTCTGGCTGTTCGCCCTCCCCTTTTAGAACCTTATACACCCGATCGCAGACGTCCCGGACCCTGGCACCAGGGAGGCAACATACCTTCCGGGAATCCCGATCCTGACCACAAAATCTCCTGTCGATTCCCCTAACTATCGAGTCCTCTACCACGAGTACTTTTCTATTCTGCCCCCTTCCCTTCTTTGCCACAGTGTCAGGCTCAATGCAAGAGAACTGACCGCTATGGCTTTCCTCTGGTAGGTCATCCCCCCGAGCAGTATCCAAAACGGTATACTTATTGCTGAGGGGAATGTCCACAGGGGATCTCTGTACAGTTTTACCTATACCAAACTTCTCAAAAACGTTTAAATTCGCCATCGATGGTAGTGACGTTTGAGTTGGAGCTGTACTTCTACATGAGAATAAACTGCCATGAGAATAAGCATGAGAATGAACTGCCAGTTGGTTACTTTTCAAAGAAAATCAACATCTAGCAGAGGAAATGCTCCACAATCAAAAAAGAACTATTGATTTTTGTACTGGCCTTACAAATTTAATGTATATGCCCGAACAATGGTTCAGAAACGGTTATGTACACTGACCACAATCCGCTAAAACGTTTTATATATAAGAATATGATACTATTTCGTTAGCTTCTTTTGGTAGAGACTTTCAATTTATAACTCGGATGTGTTGCGTGTCTGTAGAATGCATTCACAGACAGGTTAGCGCAGATTCAACTTATGGCGTTTAGATGAGATTTGTCTTTATTTAATGTTTTATGTGTATAGAAAGGAAAAAGTTAAGGCGATATTATATTAAATTTATCGGTATGTCAGGGTAAAGTATTTAAAAATTAAAACGAAAACATTTCTTCATTATGATGGTTCATTTTTCCTGAGGAGGCAAGGTATTTTAAACATATTGGTGCACGGCTACGACTGTTAAAAGCAGCGGAATAACCAGACACTGCAACAAGCATTATCAAGAATACAACAACGTAATACTAGGTCGAACAACTCTATTAGTTTATTGCCGAGAGACATAAACATTTCGAGTTGACCACTCAGTTTAAATGTTATCCAGAATAAAAAATTAATTTCAATGCAAATTTGAATTGTGTCTATTGAAAATCTTAAAAAACAATGACACAATCAGATTCTCTGAGGTATGATACGGGGGACATTGAACAGTTGAGAGGAGGACTGCCAAGTCCTTGCATGTAACAATCTTCTTGAAAAAAGATATTTCTGAAAAATGCGTTTTCGATCAGTGACGTGTGACACAGAATTTCCTAACAAGGAAAAAGAAGACACAAGAAGATCTGAAGAAAAGAACCTGCAGCTGCCTGGCTTTGAGAAAAGAAGAGCTGTTTTCTTAACTTTAATTGGGAGTTTTAGCTGAATAGTTTTATCGAAGGGAACGACACAATGGGTAATAGAAATACATTGTCAATCGTGGTTTGTTAATTAATTGCTCTTTTACTTTAGAAATAAAATTCTTAATTTTTACTTTGTGCCGTTCTTGGCCAATCGAATTTTTGCAGATTACTGTACGCCATAAAGCGTTTCTGTGTTTTATATTAAGCAGGAGGGTTTACGCTGTGTCGTAACGAGTCTAAACAAATTTGGCAATGTAAGTGTACATCTGTGCAGTTCTTTGAGTGCACTGGAAATTTGCACCATTCATGACCTGAATAAAGTGATTCTCTCCGCCATGATCTGAATCCCAAAAAAGAAAGTGCAAAGCAAACTCCGCCCTTTACCGCAGTTGGCAGGATTCGAACCTGCGTGGGAATGCCCCAATGGATTTCACATCCATCGCCTTAACCACTCGGTCACAACTACAGAAGGCTATGTGCTCACTGCTGAATTAGTCATTTCCAGGTCTCTGTCTCTGCGGAACTTAGCAGTTCTGAGTCATTGTTTGGTTTATTTGAATTCAAACACCACACCTTTCAAATCGATGAAATGTCGGGACAAAGTGGGTCTGGGTGTTCCACCCCGATAGGTGGAATCGACATTCAGCTTAAAATAAGGCGGAAATTGCAGGAAAATACTCAGCAGGTCGAGCAGGATCTGGGCTGGGAAAAGGCGATTCAACGTTTCAGAACTTCTTCAGAAGTTATTCGAACTCCGCTTTCTCCCAGTAGTACTGGCAAACCCCAGACTTTCCACAGCATTTTTTACTTTTGTTTCAGATTCTGAAAATCCAAATTTCTTTACATTAGACATTAAAGCAATACAGAAATTCCTTTCTTGTTCCGGATTAGATTCCTGTTTGGGGAACATTTTCCTGACCACATTAAAAACCTGGAGCTGTGCAGGAAAGAAAACCAATGAAGTATGAGCCGTGAGAGATCCGACCTTGGGTGGTCCCAAACCACCAACTGTTGGGTGAATGGATGAACGTGTTGACCATTTACGCAACAAAGACGGGTGAGCTGACTCGTTGCACGATCCATAAAACAGGCTTTTCGCGAATTCAAACTTCAGCCTGGACTTCCCGATGCGATCGCTATCCCCAATCAGTTTTATTTTTCCAAACTAAATCCTGGGACATTCACTGTAATGACATGGCAACAGTCCTGCACCCTCTACAAACACATCCATGTCACAGGATCCAACTTTTCTACAACAGCAGTCTGGCTCGCTTCGAGCGTTTTTCGGAACTTGTGTGTTCCCGAGTTTTCTCGTGATTCTGTAAATGTGGTCTATTAATAATGATGGGGGAGGGCGCATTGCGGATGGGCGGGTTGATGTTCTGGAGAATGACATGCTAAAAACAATGTCTTTTCGTAATGCTCACAAGGGAATGACTGAAATGAAGGAGCCCTGCAAATTAATCGAAAACCAAGATATGTCTCATGCTATTCTTGGGACATAGCTGATGTATTGTTTACAGATCTCTAAACTTTATTGAAAATGGAGTCAGGAAAGGGAGGGTGGACGTTATAAACACCCATGATTAATAGGGGAAAGTGAGTAGTGCAGATGCTGGAGATTAGAGTCAAGAATGTGGTGCTGGAAAAGCACAGCATGTCAGACAGCATCTGAGGAGCAGGAAAACCACGATTCATGCAAAATCCTTTCATCAGGAATTTGGTTGGAAGCCTCGAATGTGGAGAGCTAAATGTGTGATGATGGGGCTGGGCTGAAGGTATCTTAGATAGCAATAGGTGCACGGGGGAGAGTGTAATGTTGATAGTTTGGAGGGGAGCGTGATGTACATGGGTGGTAAGGCAATGGGACAAATGAGACAGCTCATAAGGACGGTGCTGAACTGGAGGTTGTGAAGTTGGGTAAGGTGGGGGAGGCGAAATGTGGAAACTGGTGAAATCCCAATTGATGCCATGGGGTTGGAGGTTCCCGAAGTAGAGATTTGGCTTCAGAACATAGAACAATACAGCGCAGCACAAGCCCTTTGGCTTCGATGTTGCGCCGACCTGTGAACTAATCTCAGCTCATCTCCCATACTATCCCATCATTATCCATGTGCTTATCCAAGAATTTTTTACATCTGTCTAATGTGGCTGAGCTAACGACATCGACAGGCAGGGCATTCCACGCCGTTACTACTCTCTGAGCAAAGAACCTGCCTCTGACATCTGGCTTAAATCTATAAATCATCAATTTGTATTTATGACCACCCAACCAAACTGACATCATCATCCTGAGAAAAAGACTTACACTGTCTACCTATCTAATCCTCTTATCATCTTGTAACTCTGTATCAAATCCGCTCTTAGCCTTCTGCTTTCCAATGAGAACAGACCCAAGTCTCTCAGATTTTCCTCATAAGACTTTCCCTCCAGAACAGGCAATATCCTGTTAAATCTCGTCTGCAACTTTTCCAATGCTTCCACATCCTTCCTGGAATGGGGCGACCAGGCAGTACAAAATATTCCAAGTGGAACCACACAAGTGTTTTGTATAGATGCAGCATGGCATTATGGCTCAGGAACTCAATTCTCTACCAAGGAAACCTAACACAACGTATGCCTTCTGAACACCACTGTCAACCTGGCTGGAAACTTTCAGGAATCTATGCAAATGGACTCCAAGATCCCTCTGCACATCCACATTACCAAGAATCTTTCCATTAACTCAGTATTCTGACTTCCTGCTGATGTTCCCAAAGTGAAGCACCTCATATTTAGCTGCATTGAACTTCATTTGCCACCTCTAAGACCAATTCTGCAGTTTATCCGAGCTCCCCTGCAAACTGCAACATTTGTCCACACTGTTCACTACTCTACCAACTTTAGTGTTATCTACAAGTTTGCTAACCCATCCGCTTATACCTGCGTTTTAGTCATTTATGAAAATGGCAAATAACAGTGGTCCCAAAATAGATCTTTGTGCCACACCATTCGTAACCGGTCTCCAGTCTGAATATTTTCCATTAGCCACCACTTGCTGCCTTCTATCAGAATGTCAGTTTCCAATCCAAACTGCGAAATCATCGTCAATCCCATGCCTCCGCATTTTCTCCAACAGCCTAACATGTGGAATCTTATCAAAGGCTTTACAGACGTCCATGTACACCACGTCAAGTGCCCTACCCTGATCCACATGTTTGGTCAGCT